>NC_068439.1:55770907-55955643 GCF_023373465.1 Oncorhynchus keta | reverse complement strand
CTGTATTCTCTATGGCGTCTGGTGGGGGGACTGTATTCTCTATGACGTCTGGTGGGGACTGTATTCTCTATGGCGTCTGGTTGGGACTGAATTCTCTATGACGTCTGGTGGGGACTGTGTTCTCTATGGCGTCTGGTTGGGACTGTATTCTCTATGGCGTCTGGTTGGGACTGAATTCCTCTATGACGTCTGGTGGGGACTGTATTCTCTATGGCGTCTGGCTGGGACTGTATTCTCTATGACGTCTGGTGGGGACTGTATTCTCTATGGCGTCTGGTTGGGACTGTATTTCTATGACGCCTGGTGGGGACTGTATTTCTATGGCGTCTGGTGGGGACTGTATTCTCTATGACGCCTGGTTGGGACAGTATTTCTATGGCGTCTGTTTGGGACTGTATTCTATGACGTCTGGATGGGACTGTATTCTCTATGACGTCTGGTTGGGACTGTATTCTCTATGGCGTCTGGTTGGGACTGTATTCTCTATGACGTCTGGTGGGGGACTGTATTCTCTATGGCGTCTGGTGGGGACTGTATTCTCTATGACGCCTGGTTGGGACAGTATTCTCTACGGCGTCTGGTGGGGACTGTATTCTCTATGACGCCTGGTGGGGACTGTATTCTCTATGGCGTCTGGTTGGGACTGAATTCTCTATGACGTCTGGTGGGGACTGTATTCTCTATGGCGTCTGGTTGGGACTGTATTCTCTATGGCGTCTGGTTGGGACTGAATTCTCTATGACGTCTGGTGGGGACTGTATCTCTATGGCGTCTGGCTGGGACTGTATTCTCTATGACGTCTGGTGGGGACTGTATTCTCTATGGCGTCTGGTTGGGACTGTATTCTCTATGACGTCTGGTGGGGACTGTATTCTCTATGGCGTCTGGTGGGGACTGTATTCTATGACGTCTGGTGGGGACTGTATTCTCTATGGCGTCTGGTTGGGACTGAATTCTCTATGACGTCTGGTGGGGACTGTATTCTCTATGGCGTCTGGTTGGGACTGTATTCTCTATGGCGTCTGGTTGGGACTGAATTCTCTATGACGTCTGGTGGGGACTGTATTCTCTATGGCGTCTGGCTGGGACTGTATTCTCTATGGCCTGGTTGGGACTGAATTCTCTATGACGTCTGGTGGGGACTGTATTCTCTATGGCGTCTGGTTGGGACTGTATTCTCTATGGCGTCTGGTTGGGACTGTATTCTGTAGGGTGTCTGGTTGGTACTGTATTCTCTACTATGTCTGGTTGGGACTGTATTCTGTATGGTGTCTGGTTGGGACAGTATTCTCTATGGCGTCTGGTTGGGAATACATTCTCTATGGTGTCTGGTTGGGACTGTATTCCCTACTGTGTCTGGTTGGGACTGTATTCTCAACGGTGTCTGTTTGGGACTGCATTCTCTATGACGTCTGGTTGGTACTGTATTCTCAGGCGTCTGGTTGGGACTGTATTCTATACTGTGTCTGCTTGGGATAGTATTCTCTATGGTGTCTGGTTGGGACTGTATTCTATACTGTGTCTGCTTGGGACAGTATTCTCTATGGCGTCTGGTTGGGACTGTATTCTCTATGGTGTCTGGTTGGTACTGTATTCTCTATGGTGTCTGTTTGGGGCTGCATTCTCTATGACGTCTGGTTGGTACTGAATTCTCTATGGCGTCTGGTTGGGACTGTATTCTCTATGGTGTCTGGTTGGGACAGTATTCTCTATGGCGTCTGGTTGGGACTGTATTCTCTATGGTGTTTGTTTGCACTGTATTCCCTGCTGTGTCTGGTTGGGACTGAATTCTCTATGACGTCTAGTTGGGACTGTATTCTCTATGGTGTCTGGTTGGGACAGTATTCTCCACAGTGTCTGTTTGGGACCTTATTTTCTACAGTGTCTGGTTCGGACTGTATTCTCTACGGTGTTTGGTTGGGACTGTATTCTCCACAGTGTCTGGTTGGGACTGTATTCTCTACTGTGTCTGGATTTGGGACAGTATTCTCTATGGTGTCTGGTTTGGAATGTGTTCTCTGCTGTGTCTGGTTGGGACTGTACTCTCTATGGTGTCTGTTTGGGACAGTATTCTACGGGGTCTAGTTGGGACTGTAATTCTCTATGGCGTCTGGTTGGGAATGTATCTCTATGGTGCCTGGTTGGTACTCTATTCCCTACGGTGTCTGGTTGGGACTGTATTCTCTATGGCGTCTGGTTGGGACTGTATTCTCTACTATGTCTGGTTGGGCCAGTATTCTCCACTGTGTCCGGTTGGGACTGTATTCGCCACAGTGTCTGGTTGGGACTGTATTCTCTATGGCGACTGGTTGGGACAGAATTCTCTATGGAGTCTGGTTGGGACTGTATTCTCTATGACGTCTGGTTGGGACTGTATACTCTACTGTGTCTGCTTGGGACAGTATTCTCTACTGTGTCTGGTTGGGACTGTATTCTCTATGGTGTCTTTTTGGGGCTGCATTCTCTATGACGTCTGGTTGGTACTGAATTCTCTATGGCGTCTGGTTGGGACTGTATTCTCTATAGTGTCTGGTTTGGACTGTATTCTCTATTGTGTCTGGTTGGGACTGTATTCTCTATGGTGTCTGGTTGGGACTGTATTCTCTATGGTGTTTATTTGGACTGTATTCTGCTGTGTCTGGTTCGGACTGTATTATCTACGGTGTTTGGTTGGGACTGTATTCTCCACAGTGTCTGGTTGCGACTGTATTCTCTACTGTGTCTGGTTGGGACTGTATTCTATACTGTGTCTGCTTGGGATAGTATTCTCTATGGTGTCTGGTTGGGACTGTATTCTATACTGTGTCTGCTTGGGACAGTATTTCTATGGCGTCTGGTTGGGACTGTATTCTCTATGGTGTCTGTTTGGGGCTGCATTCTCTATGACGTCTGGTTGGTACTGAATTCTCTATGGCGTCTGGTTGGGACTGTATTCTCTATAGTGTCTGGTTTGGACTATATTCTCTACTGTGTCTGGTTGGGACTGTATTCTCTACTATGTCTGGTTGGGACTGTATTCCCTGCTGTGTCTGGTTGGGACTGAATTCTCTATGACGTCTAGTTGGGACTGTATTCTCTATGGTGTCTGGTTGGGACAGTATTCTCCACAGTGTCTGTTTGGGACCTTATTTTCTACGGTGTCTGGTTCGGACTGTATTCTCTACGGTGTTTGGTTGGGACTGTATTCTCCACAGTGTCTGGTTGGGACTGTATTCTCTACTGTGTCTGGTTGGGACTGTATTCTCTTCGGTGTTTGGTTGGGACTGTATTCTCCACAGTGTCTGGTTGGGACTGTATTATCTACTGTGTCTGGTTGGGACAGTATTCTCTATGGTGTCTGGTTTGGAATGTATTCTCTGCTGTGTCTGGTTGGGACTGGACTCTCTATGGTGTCTGTTTGGGACTGTATTCTCTACGGGGTCTGGTTGGGACTGTAATTCTCTATGGCGTCTGGTTGGGAATGTATTCTCTATGTGTCTTGTTGGGACTGTATTCCCTACGGTGTCTGGTTGGGACTGTATTCTCAACGGTGTCTGGTTGGTACTGTATTCTCTATGGCGTCTGGTTGGGACTGTATTCTCTACTATGTCTGGTTGGGCCAGTATTCTCCACCGTGTCTGGTTGGGACTGTATTCGCCACAGTGTCTGGTTGGGACTGTATTCTCTATGGCGACTGGTTGGGACAGAATTCTCTATGGAGTCTGGTTGGGACTGTATTCTCTATGACGTCTGGTTGGGACTGTATTCTCTACTGTGTCTGCTTGGGACAGTATTCTCTACTGTGTCTGGTTGGGACTGTATTCTCTATGGTGTCTGGTTGGTACTGTATTCTCTATGGTGTCTGTTTGGGGCTGCATTCTCTATGGCGTCTGGTTGGGACTGTATTCTCTATAGTGTCTGGTTTGGACTGTATTCTCTACTGTGTCTGGTTGGGACTGTATTCTCTACTATGTCTGGTTGGGACTGTATTCTCTATGGTGTCTGGTTGGGACAGTATTCTCTATGGCATCTGATTGGGACTGAATTCTCTATGGTGTTTGTTTGGACTGTATTCTCTGCTGTGTCTGGTTCGGACTGTATTATCTACGGTGTTTGGTTGGGACTGTATTCTCCACAGTGTCTGGTTGCGACTGTATTCTCTACTGTGTCTGGTTGGGACTGTATTCTATACTGTGTCTGCTTGGGATAGTATTCTCTATGGTGTCTGGTTGGGACTGTATTCTATACTGTGTCTGCTTGGGACAGTATTCTCTATGGCGTCTGGTTGGGACTGTATTCTCTATAGTGTCTGGTTTGGACTATATTCTCTACTGTGTCTGGTTGGGACTGTATTCTCTACTATGTCTGGTTGGGACTGTATTCTCTATGGTGTCTGGTTGGGACATTATTCTCTATGGCGTCTGGTTGGGACTGTATTCTCTATGGTGTTTGTTTGGACTGTATTCCCTGCTGTGTCTGGTTGGGACTGAATTTTCTATGACGTCTAGTTGGGACTGTATTCTCTATGGTGTCTGGTTGGGACAGTATTCTCCACAGTGTCTGTTTGGGACCTTATTTTCTACGGTGTCTGGTTCGGACTGTATTCTCTACGGTGTTTGGTTGGGACTGTATTCTCCACAGTGTCTGGTTGGGACTGTATTCTACTGTGTCTGGTTGGGACTGTATTCTCTACGGTGTTTGGTTGGGACTGTATTCTCCACAGTGTCTGGTTGGGACTGTATTATCTACTGTGTCTGGTTGGGACAGTATTCTCTATGGTGTCTGGTTTGGAATGTATTCTCTGCTGTGTCTGGTTGGGACTGTATTCTCTATGGTGTTTGTTTGGACTGTATTCCCTGCTGTGTCTGGTTGGGACTGAATTCTCTATGGTGTCTGGTTGGGACAGTATTCTCCACAGTGTCTGTTTGGGACCTTATTTTCTACGGTGTCTGGTTCGGACTGTATTCTCTACGGTGTTTGGTTGGGACTGTATTCTCCACAGTGTCTGGTTGGGACTGTATTCTCTACTGTGTCTGGTTGGGACTGTATTCTCTACAGTGTTTGGTTGGGACAGTATTCTCTATGGTGTCTGTTTGGGACTGTATTCTCTACGGGGTCTGGTTGGGACTGTAATTCTCTATGGCGTCTGGTTGGGAATGTATTCTCTATGGTGTCTTGTTGGGACTGTATTCTCTACGGTGTTTGGTTGGGACTGTATTCTCCACAGTGTCTGGTTGGGACTGTATTCTCTACTGTGTCTGGTTGGGACTGTATTCTCTACGGTGTTTGGTTGGGACTGTATTCTCCACAGTGTCTGGTTGGGACTGTATTATCTACTGTGTCTGGTTGGGACAGTATTCTCTATGGTGTCTGGTTTGGAATGTATTCTCTGCTGTGTCTGGTTGGGACTGGACTCTCTATGGTGTCTGTTTGGGACTGTATTCTCTACGGGGTCTGGTTGGGACTGTAATCTCTACGGCGTCTGGTTGGGAATGTATTCTCTATGGTGTCTTGTTGGGACTGTATTCCCTACGGTGTCTGGTTGGGACTGTATTCTCAACGGTGTCTGGTTGGTACTGTATTCTCTATGGCGTCTGGTTGGGACTGTATTCTCTACTATGTCTGGTTGGGCCAGTATTCTCCACCGTGTCTGGTTGGGACTGTATTCGCCACAGTGTCTGGTTGGGACTGTATTCTCTATGGCGACTGGTTGGGACAGAATTCTCTATGGAGTCTGGTTGGGACTGTATTCTCTATGACGTCTGGTTGGGACTGTATTCTCCACTGTGTCTGCTTGGGACAGTATTCTCTACTGTGTCTGGTTGGGACTGTATTCTCTATGGTGTCTGTTTGGGGCTGCATTCTCTATGATGTCTGGTTGGTACTGAATTCTCTATGGCGTCTGGTTGGGACTGTATTCTCTATAGTGTCTGGTTTGGACTGTATTCTCTATTGTGTCTGGTTGGGACTGTATTCTCTACTATGTCTGGTTGGGACTGTATTCTCTATGGTGTCTGGTTGGGACAGTATTCTCTATGGCGTCTGGTTGGGACTGAATTCTCTATGGTGTTTGTTTGGACTGTATTCTCTGCTGTGTCTGGTTCGGACTGTATTATCTACGGTGTTTGGTTGGGACTGTATTCTCCACAGTGTCTGGTTGCGACTGTATCTCTACTGTGTCTGGTTGGGACTGTATTCTATACTGTGTCTGCTTGGGATAGTATTCTCTATGGTGTCTGGTTGGGACTGTATTCTATACTGTGTCTGCTTGGGACAGTATTCTCTATGGCGTCTGGTTGGGACTGTATTCTCTACTGTGTCTGGTTGGGACTGTATTCTCTATGGCGTCTGGTTGGGACTGTATTCTCTATGGTGTCTGCTTGGGACAGTATTCTCTATGGCGTCTGGTTGGGACTGTATTCTCTATGGTGTTTGTTTGGACTGTATTCCCTGCTGTGTCTGGTTGGGACTGAATTCTCTATGACGTCTAGTTGGGACTGTATTCTCTATGGTGTCTGGTTGGGACAGTATTCTCCACAGTGTCTGGTTGGGACTGTATTATCTACTGTGTCTGGTTGGGACAGTATTCTCTATGGTGTCTGGTTTGGAATGTATTCTCTGCTGTGTCTGGTTGGGACTGTATTCTCTATGGTGTTTGTTTGGACTGTATTCCCTGCTGTGTCTGGTTGGGACTGAATTCTCTATGGTGTCTGGTTGGGACAGTATTCTCCACAGTGTCTGTTTGGGACCTTATTTTTTACGGTGTCTGGTTCGGACTGTATTCTCTACGGTGTTTGGTTGGGACTGTATTCTCCACAGTGTCTGGTTGGGACTGTATTCTCTACTGTGTCTGGTTGGGACTGTATTCTCTACGGTGTTTGGTTGGGACAGTATTCTCTATGGTGTCTGTTTGGGACTGTATTCTCTACGGGGTCTGGTTGGGACTGTAATTCTCTATGGCGTCTGGTTGGGAATGTATTCTCTATGGTGTCTTGTTGGGACTGTATTCACTACGGTGTCTGGTTGGGACTGTATTCTCAACGGTGTCTGGTTGGTACTGTATTCTCTATGGCGTCTGGTTGGGACTGTATTCTCTACTATGTCTGGTTGGGCCAGTATTCTCCACCGTGTCCGGTTGGGACTGTATTCGCCACAGTGTCTGGTTGGGACTGTATTCTCTATGGCGACTGGTTGGGACAGAATTCTCTATGGAGTCTGGTTGGGACTGTATTCTCTATGACGTCTGGTTGGGACTGTATACTCTACTGTGTCTGCTTGGGACAGTATTCTCTACTGTGTCTGGTTGGGACTGTATTCTCTATGGTGTCTGTTTGGGGCTGCATTCTCTATGATGTCTGGTTGGTACTGAATTCTCTATGGCGTCTGGTTGGGACTGTATTCTCTATAGTGTCTGGTTTGGACTGTATTCTCTATTGTGTCTGGTTGGGACTGTATTCTCTATGGTGTCTGGTTGGGACAGTATTCTCTATGGCGTCTGGTTGGGACTGAATTCTCTATGGTGTTTGTTTGGACTGTATTCTCTGCTGTGTCTGGTTCGGACTGTATTATCTACGGTGTTTGGTTGGGACTGTATTCTCCACAGTGTCTGGTTGCGACTGTATTCTCTACTGTGTCTGGTTGGGACTGTATTCTATACTGTGTCTGCTTGGGATAGTATTCTCTATGGTGTCTGGTTGGGACTGTATTCTATACTGTGTCTGCTTGGGACAGTATTCTCTATGGCGTCTGGTTGGGACTGTATTCTCTATAGTGTCTGGTTTGGACTATATTCTCTACTGTGTCTGGTTGGGACTGTATTCTCTACTATGTCTGGTTGGGACTGTATTCTCTATGGTGTCTGGTTGGGACATTATTCTCTATGGCGTCTGGTTGGGACTGTATTCTCTATGGTGTTTGTTTGGACTGTATTCCCTGCTGTGTCTGGTTGGGACTGAATTTTCTATGACGTCTAGTTGGGACTGTATTCTCTATGGTGTCTGGTTGGGACAGTATTCTCCACAGTGTCTGTTTGGGACCTTATTTTCTACGGTGTCTGGTTCGGACTGTATTCTCTACGGTGTTTGGTTGGGACTGTATTCTCCACAGTGTCTGGTTGGGACTGTATTCTCTACTGTGTCTGGTTGGGACTGTATTCTCTACGGTGTTTGGTTGGGACTGTATTCTCCACAGTGTCTGGTTGGGACTGTATTATCTACTGTGTCTGGTTGGGACAGTATTCTCTATGGTGTCTGGTTTGGAATGTATTCTCTGCTGTGTCTGGTTGGGACTGTATTCTCTATGGTGTTTGTTTGGACTGTATTCCCTGCTGTGTCTGGTTGGGACTGAATTCTCTATGGTGTCTGGTTGGGACAGTATTCTCCCCAGTGTCTGTTTGGGACCTTATTTTCTACGGTGTCTGGTTCGGACTGTATTCTCTACGGTGTTTGGTTGGGACTGTATTCTCCACAGTGTCTGGTTGGGACTGTATTCTCTACTGTGTCTGGTTGGGACTGTATTCTCTACGGTGTTTGGTTGGGACAGTATTCTCTATGGTGTCTGTTTGGGACTGTATTCTCTACGGGGTCTGGTTGGGACTGTAATTCTCTATGGCGTCTGGTTGGGAATGTATTCTCTATGGTGTCTTGTTGGGACTGTATTCTCTACGGTGTTTGGTTGGGACTGTATTCTCCACAGTGTCTGGTTGGGACTGTATTCTCTACTGTGTCTGGTTGGGACTGTATTCTCTACGGTGTTTGGTTGGGACTGTATTCTCCACAGTGTCTGGTTGGGACTGTATTATCTACTGTGTCTGGTTGGGACAGTATTCTCTATGGTGTCTGGTTTGGAATGTATTCTCTGCTGTGTCTGGTTGGGACTGGACTCTCTATGGTGTCTGGTTGGGACAGTATTCTCCACAGTGTCTGTTTGGGACCTTATTTTCTACGGTGTCTGGTTCGGACTGTATTCTCTACGGTGTTTGGTTGGGACTGTATTCTCCACAGTGTCTGGTTGGGACTGTATTCTCTACTGTGTCTGGTTGGGACTGTATTCTCTACGGTGTTTGGTTGGGACAGTATTCTCTATGGTGTCTGTTTGGGACTGTATTCTCTACGGGGTCTGGTTGGGACTGTAATTCTCTATGGCGTCTGGTTGGGAATGTATTCTCTATGGTGTCTTGTTGGGACTGTATTCTCTACGGTGTTTGGTTGGGACTGTATTCTCCACAGTGTCTGGTTGGGACTGTATTCTCTACTGTGTCTGGTTGGGACTGTATTCTCTACGGTGTTTGGTTGGGACTGTATTCTCCACAGTGTCTGGTTGGGACTGTATTCTCTACTGTGTCTGGTTGGGACAGTATTCTCTATGGTGTCTGGTTTGGAATGTGTTCTCTGCTGTGTCTGGTTGGGACTGTACTCTCTATGGTGTCCGTTTGGAACAGTATTCTCTACGGGGTCTGGTTGGGACTGTAATTCTCTATGGCGTCTGGTTGGGAATGTATTCTCTATGGTGTCTGGTTGGGACTGTATTCCCTACGGTGTCTGGTTGGGACTGTATTCTCAACGGTGTCTGGTTGGTACTGTATTCTCTATGGCGTCTGGTTGGGACTGTATTCTCTACTATGTCTGGTTGGGCCAGTATTCTCCACCGTGTCTGGTTGGGACTGTATTCGCCACAGTGTCTGGTTGGGACTGTATTCTCTATGGCGACTGGTTGGGACAGAATTCTCTATGGAGTCTGGTTGGGACTGTATTCTCTATGACGTCTGGTTGGGACTGTATTCTCCACTGTGTCTGCTTGGGACAGTATTCTCTACTGTGTCTGGTTGGGACTGTATTCTCTATGGTGTCTGTTTGGGGCTGCATTCTCTATGATGTCTGGTTGGTACTGAATTCTCTATGGCGTCTGGTTGGGACTGTATTCTCTATAGTGTCTGGTTTGGACTGTATTCTCTATTGTGTCTGGTTGGGACTGTATTCTCCACTATGTCTGGTTGGGACTGTATTCTCTATGGTGTCTGGTTGGGACAGTATTCTCTATGGCGTCTGGTTGGGACTGAATTCTCTATGGTGTTTGTTTGGACTGTATTCTCTGCTGTGTCTGGTTCGGACTGTATTATCTACGGTGTTTGGTTGGGACTGTATTCTCCACAGTGTCTGGTTGCGACTGTATTCTCTACTGTGTCTGGTTGGGACTGTATTCTATACTGTGTCTGCTTGGGATAGTATTCTCTATGGTGTCTGGTTGGGACTGTATTCTATACTGTGTCTGCTTGGGACAGTATTCTCTATGGCGTCTGGTTGGGACTGTATTCTCTACTGTGTCTGGTTGGGACTGTATTCTCTACTATGTCTGGTTGGGACTGTATTCTCTATGGTGTCTGCTTGGGACAGTATTCTCTATGGCGTCTGGTTGGGACTGTATTCTCTATGGTGTTTGTTTGGACTGTATTCCCTGCTGTGTCTGGTTGGGACTGAATTTACTATGACGTCTAGTTGGGACTGTATTCTCTATGGTGTCTGGTTGGGACAGTATTCTCCACAGTGTCTGTTTGGGACCTTATTTTCTACGGTGTCTGGTTCGGACTGTATTCTCTACGGTGTTTGGTTGGGACTGTATTCTCCACAGTGTCTGGTTGGGACTGTATTCTCTACTGTGTCTGGTTGGGACTGTATTCTCTACGGTGTTTGGTTGGGACTGTATTCTCCACAGTGTCTGGTTGGGACTGTATTATCTACTGTGTCTGGTTGGGACAGTATTCTCTATGGTGTCTTGTTGGGACTGTATTCCCTACGGTGTCTGGTTGGGACTGTATTCTCAACGGTGTCTGGTTGGTACTGTATTCTCTATGGCGTCTGGTTGGGACTGTATTCTCTACTATGTCTGGTTGGGCCAGTATTCTCCACCGTGTCTGGTTGGGACTGTATTCGCCACAGTGTCTGGTTGGGACTGTATTCTCTATGGCGACTGGTTGGGACAGAATTCTCTATGGAGTCTGGTTGGGACTGTATTCTCTATGACGTCTGGTTGGGACTGTATTCTCCACTGTGTCTGCTTGGGACAGTATTCTCTACTGTGTCTGGTTGGGACTGTATTCTCTATGGTGTCTGTTTGGGGCTGCATTCTCTATGATGTCTGGTTGGTACTGAATTCTCTATGGCGTCTGGTTGGGACTGTATTCTCTATAGTGTCTGGTTTGGACTGTATTCTCTATTGTGTCTGGTTGGGACTGTATTCTCTACTATGTCTGGTTGGGACTTTATTCTCTATGGTGTCTGGTTGGGACAGTATTCTCTATGGCGTCTGGTTGGGACTGAATTCTCTATGGTGTTTGTTTGGACTGTATTCTCTGCTGTGTCTGGTTCGGACTGTATTATCTACGGTGTTTGGTTGGGACTGTATTCTCCACAGTGTCTGGTTGCGACTGTATTCTCTACTGTGTCTGGTTGGGACTGTATTCTATACTGTGTCTGCTTGGGATAGTATTCTCTATGGTGTCTGGTTGGGACTGTATTCTATACTGTGTCTGCTTGCGACAGTATTCTCTATGGCGTCTGGTTGGGACTGTATTCTCTACTGTGTCTGGTTGGGACTGTATTCTCTACTATGTCTGGTTGGGACTGTATTCTCTATGGTGTCTGGTTGGGACAGTATTCTCTATGGCATCTGATTGGGACTGTATACTCTATGGTGTTCGTTTGGACTGTATTCTCTGCTGTGTCTGGTTGGGACTGAATTCTCTATGACGTCTAGTTGGGACTGTATTCTCTATGGTGTCTGGTTGGGACAGTATTCTCCACAGTGTCTGTTTGGGACCTTATTTTCTACGGTGTCTGGTTCGGACTGTATTCTCTACGGTGTTTGGTTGGGACTGTATTCTCCACAGTGTCTGGTTGGGACTGTATTCTCTACTGTGTCTGGTTGGGACTGTATTCTCTACGGTGTTTGGTTGGGACTGTATTCTCCACAGTGTCTGGTTGGGACTGTATTATCTACTGTGTCTGGTTGGGACAGTATTCTCTATGGTGTCTGGTTTGGAATGTATTCTCTGCTGTGTCTGGTTGGGACTGTATTCTCTATGGTGTTTGTTTGGACTGTATTCCCTGCTGTGTCTGGTTGGGACTGAATTCTCTATGGTGTCTGGTTGGGACAGTATTCTCCACAGTGTCTGTTTGGGACCTTATTTTCTACGGTGTCTGGTTCGGACTGTATTCTCTACGGTGTTTGGTTGGGACTGTATTCTCCACAGTGTCTGGTTGGGACTGTATTCTCTACTGTGTCTGGTTGGGACTGTATTCTCTACGGTGTTTGGTTGGGACAGTATTCTCTATGGTGTCTGTTTGGGACTGTATTCTCTACGGGGTCTGGTTGGGACTGTAATTCTCTATGTCGTCTGGTTGGGAATGTATTCTCTATGGTGTCTTGTTGGGACTGTATTCACTACGGTGTCTGGTTGGGACTGTATTCTCAACGGTGTCTGGTTGGTACTGTATTCTCTATGGCGTCTGGTTGGGACTGTATTCTCTACTATGTCTGGTTGGGCCAGTATTCTCCACCGTGTCCGGTTGGGACTGTATTCGCCACAGTGTCTGGTTGGGACTGTATTCTCTATGGCGACTGGTTGGGACAGAATTCTCTATGGAGTCTGGTTGGGACTGTATTCTCTATGACGTCTGGTTGGGACTGTATACTCTACTGTGTCTGCTTGGGACAGTATTCTCTACTGTGTCTGGTTGGGACTGTATTCTCTATGGTGTCTGTTTGGGGCTGCATTCTCTATGATGTCTGGTTGGTACTGAATTCTCTATGGCGTCTGGTTGGGACTGTATTCTCTATAGTGTCTGGTTTGGACTGTATTCTCTATTGTGTCTGGTTGGGACTGTATTCTCTGCTATGTCTGGTTGGGACTGTATTCTCTATGGTGTCTGGTTGGGACAGTATTCTCTATGGCGTCTGGTTGGGACTGAATTCTCTATGGTGTTTGTTTGGACTGTATTCTCTGCTGTGTCTGGTTCGGACTGTATTCTCTACGGTGTTTGGTTGGGACTGTATTCTCCACAGTGTCTGGTTGGGACTGTATTCTCTACTGTGTCTGGTTGGGACTGTATTCTCTACGGTGTCTGCTTGGGACAGTATTCTCTATGGCGTCTGGTTGGGACTGTATTCTCTATGGTGTCTGGTTGGTACTGTATTCTCTATGGTGTCTGGTTGGGGCTGCATTCTCTATAGTGTCTGGTTTGGACTGTATTCTCCACAGTGTCTGTTTGGGACCTTATTTTCTACGGTGTCTGGTTGGGACTGTATTATCTACTGTGTCTGGTTGGGACAGTATTCTCTATGGTGTCTGGTTTGGAATGTATTCTCTGCTGTGTCTGGTTGGGACTGTACTCTCTATGGTGTCTGTTTGGGACAATATTCTCTACGGGGTCTGGTTGGGACTGTAATTCTCTATGGCGTCTGGTTGGGAATGTATTCCCTACGGTGTTTGGTTGGTACTGTATTCTGTATGGTGTCTTGTTGGGACTGTATTCTGTACTGTGTCTGCTTGGGATAGTATTCTCTATGGTGTCTGGTTGGGACTGTATTCTCTACTATGTGTGGTTGGGACTGTATTCTCTACTATGTCTGGTTGGGACTGTATTCACTATGGTGTCTGGTTGGGACTGTATTGTCTATGGTGTCTGGTTAGGACTGTATTCCCTATGGTGTCTGGTTGGGCCAGTATTCTCCACGGTGTCTGGTTGGGACTGTATTCTCTATGGCGACTGGTTGGGACAGAATTCTCTATGGAGTCTGGTTGGGACTGTAGTCTCTATGGTGTCTGGTTGGGAGAGTATTCTCCACAGTGTCTGTTTGGGACCTTATTTTCTACGGTGTCTGGATGGGACAGTATTCTCTACGGCATCTGGTTGGGACTGTATTCTCTGCTGTGTCTTGTTGGGAGTGTACTCTCTTGGGTGTTTGGTTGGGACAGTATTCTCTATGGGGTCTGGTTGGGACAGAATTCTCTATGGTGTCTGGTTGGGACTGTATTCTATACTGTGTCTGGTTGGGACTGTATTCTCTATGGTGTCTGGTTGGGACTGTTTTTCTACGGTGTCTGGTTGGGACTGTATTCTCTACTCTGTCTGTTTGGGACAGTATTCTTTACGCTGTCTGTTCGGGACTGTATTCTCTATGATGTCTGGTTGGGACAGTGTTCTCTACGGTGTCTGTTTGGGATCTTATTCTCTATGGCGTATGGTTGGGACTGTATTCTCTATGGTGTCTGGTTGGGACTGTATTCTCTATGCTGTCTGGTTCGGACTCTATTCTCTGCTGTGTCTGGTTGGGACTGTATTCTCTATGACGTCTAGTTGGGACTGTATTCTCTATGGTGTCTGGTTGGGACAGTATTCTCCACAGTGTCTGTTTGGGACCTTATTTTCTACGGTGTCTGGTTCGGACTGTATTCTCTACGGTGTTTGGTTGGGTCTTTATTCTCCAAAGTGTCTGGTTGGGACTGTATTCTCTATGACGTCTGGTTGGGACTGTATTCTCTACTGTGTCTGCTTGGGACAGTATTCTCTACTGTGTCTGGTTGGGACTGTATTTTCTATGGTGTCTGTTTGGGGCTGCATTCTCTATGATGTCTGGTTGGTACTGAATTCTCTATGGCGTCTGGTTGGGACTGTATTCTCTATAGTGTCTGGTTTGGACTGTATTCTCTATTGTGTCTGGTTGGGACTGTATTCTCTACTATGTCTGGTTGGGACTGTATTCTCTATGGTGTCTGGTTGGGACAGTATTCTCTATGGCGTCTGGTTGGGACTGAATTCTCTATGGTGTTTGTTTGGACTGTATTCTCTGCTGTGTCTGGTTCGGACTGTATTCTCTACGGTGTTTGGTTGGGACTGTATTCTCCACAGTGTCTGGTTGGGACTGTATTCTCTACTGTGTCTGGTTGGGACTGTATTCTATACGGTGTCTGCTTGGGACAGTATTCTCTATGGTGTCTGGTTGGTACTGTATTCTCTATGGTGTCTGGTTGGGGCTGCATTCTCTATAGTGTCTGGTTTGGACTGTATTCTCCACAGTGTCTGTTTGGGACCTTATTTTCTACGGTGTCTGGTTGGAACTGTATTCTCTATGGCGTCTGGTTGGGACTGTATTCTCTATGGTGTTTGTTTGGACTGTATTCTATGCTGTGTCATGTTCGGACTGTATTCTCTTCGGTGTTTGGTTGGATCTGTATTCTCCACAGTGTCTGGTTGGGACTGTATTATCTACTGTGTCTGGTTGGGACAGTATTCTCTATGGTGTCTGGTTTGGAATGTATTCTCTGCTGTGTCTGGTTGGGACTGTACTCTCTATGGTGTCTGTTTGGGACAATATTCTCTAAAGGGTCTGGTTGGGACTGTAATTCTCTATGGCGTCTGGTTGGGAATGTATTCCCTACGGTGTTTGGTTGGTACTGTATTCTCTATGGTGTCTTGTTGGGACTGTATTCTGTACTGTGTCTGCTTGGGATAGTATTCTCTATGGTGTCTGGTTGGGACTGTATTCTCTACTATGTGTGGTTGGGACTGTATTCTCTACTATGTCTGGTTGGGACTGTATTCACTATGGTGTCTGGTTGGGACTGTATTGTCTATGGTGTCTGGTTAGGACTGTATTCCCTATGGTGTCTGGTTGGGCCAGTATTCTCCACTGTGTCCGGTTGGGACTGTATTCGCCACAGTATCTGGTTGGGACTGTATTCTCTATGGCGACTGGTTGGGACAGAATTCTCTATGGAGTCTGGTTGGGACTGTAGTCTCTATGGTGTCTGGTTGGGAGAGTATTCTCCACAGTGTCTGTTTGGGACCTTATTTTCTACGGTGTCTGGTTGGGACAGTATTCTCTACGGCATCTGGTTGGGACTGTATTCTCTGCTGTGTCTTGTTGGGAGTGTACTCTCTTGGGTGTTTGGTTGGGACAGTATTCTCTATGGGGTCTGGTTGGGACAGAATTCTCTATGGTGTCTGGTTGGGACTGTATTCTATACTGTGTCTGGTTGGGACTGTATTCTCTATGGTGTCTGGTTGGGACTGTTTTTTCTATGGTGTCTGGTTGGGACTGTATTCTCTACTCTGTCTGTTTGGGACAGTATTCTTTACGCTGTCTGTTCGGGACTGTATTCTCTATGATGTCTGGTTGGGACAGTGTTCTCTACGGTGTCTGTTTGGGATCTTATTCTCTACGGCGTCTGGTTGGGACTGTATTCTCTATGGTGTCTGGTTGGGACTGTATTCTCTATGCTGTCTGGTTCGGACTCTATTCTCTGCTGTGTCTAGTTGGGACTGGATTCTCTATGACGTCTAGTTGGGACTGTATTCTCTATGGTGTCTGGTTGGGACAGTATTCTCCACAGTGTCTGTTTGGGACCTTATTTTCTACGGTGTCTGGTTCGGACTGTATTCTCTACGTTGTTTGGTTGGGTCTTTATTCTCCGCAGTGTCTGGTTGGGACTGTATTCTCTACTGTGTCTGGTTGGGACTGTATTCTCTATGGTGTCTGTTTGGGGCTGCATTCTCTATGGCGTCTGGTTGGTACTGAATTCTCTATGGCGTCTGGTTGGGACTGTATTCTCTATAGTGTCTGGTTGGGACTGTATTCTCTATTGTGTCTGGTTTGGACTGTATTCTCTATTGTGTCTGGTTGGGACTGAATTCTCTATGACGTCTAGTTGGGACTGTATTCTCTATGGTGTCTGGTTGGGACAGTATTCTCTATGGCGTCTGGTTGGGACTGTATTCTCTATGGTGTTTGTTTGGACTGTATTCCCTGCTGTGTCTGGTTGGGACTGAATTCTCTATGGCGTCTGGTTGGGACTGTATTCTCTATGGTGTTTGTTTGGACTGTATTCCCTGCTGTGTCTGGTTGGGACTGTATTCTCTACTATGTCTGGTTGGGACTGTATTCTCTATGGCGTCTGGTTGGGACTGTATTCTCCATGGTGTTTGTTTGGACTGTATTCTATGCTGTGTCATGTTCGGACTGTATTCTCTTCGGTGTTTGGTTGGATCTGTATTCTCCACAGTGTCTGGTTGGGACTGTATTATCTACTGTGTCTGGTTGGGACAGTATTCTCTATGGTGTCTGGTTTGGAATGTATTCTCTGCTGTGTCTGGTTGGGACTGTACTCTCTATGGTGTCTGTTTGGGATAATATTCTCTACGGGGTCTGGTTGGGACTGTAATTCTCTATGGCGTCTGGTTGGGAATGTATTCCCTACGGTGTTTGGTTGGTACTGTATTCTCTATGGTGTCTTGTTAGGACTGTATTCTGTACTGTGTCTGCTTGGGATAGTATTCTCTATGGTGTCTGGTTGGGACTGTATTCTCTACTATGTGTGGTTGGGACTGTATTCTCTACTATGTCTGGTTGGGACTGTATTCACTATGGTGTCTGGTTGGGACTGTATTGTCTATGGTGTCTGGTTAGGACTGTATTCCCTATGGTGTCTGGTTGGGCCAGTAATCTCCACGGTGTCCGGTTGGGACTGTATTCGCCACAGTATCTGGTTGGGACTGTATTCTCTATGGCGACTGGTTGGGACAGAATTCTCTATGGAGTCTGGTTGGGACTGTAGTCTCTATGGTGTCTGGTTGGGAGAGTATTCTCCACAGTGTCTGTTTGGGACCTTATTTTCTACGGTGTCTGGTTGGGACAGTATTCTCTACGGCATCTGGTTGGGACTGTATTCTCTGCTGTGTCTTGTTGGGAGTGTACTCTCTGGGGTGTTTGGTTGGGACAGTATTCTCTATGGGGTCTGGTTGGGACAGAATTCTCTAGGGTGTCTGGTTGGGACTGTTTTTTCTACGGTGTCTGGTTGGGACTGTATTCTCTACTCTGTCTGTTTGGGACAGTATTCTTTACGCTGTCTGTTCGGGACTGTATTCTCTATGGTGTCTGGTTGGGACAGTGTTCTCTACGGTGTCTGTTTGGGATCTTATTCTCTACGGCGTCTGGTTGGGACTGTATTCTCTATGGTGTCTGGTTGGGACTGTATTCTCTATGCTGTCTGGTTCGGACTCTATTCTCTGCTGTGTCTGGTTGGGACTGTATTCCCTACGGTGTCTGGTTGGGACTGTATTCTCTATGGTGTCTGGTTGGGACAGTATTCTCCACAGTGTCTGTTTGGGACCTTATTTTCTACGGTGTCTGGTTCGGACTGTATTCTCTACGGTGTTTGGTTGGGTCTTTATTCTCCACAGTGTCTGGTTGGGACTGTATTCTCTACTGTGTCTGGTTGGGACTGTATTCTCTATGGTGTCTGTTTGGGGCTGCATTCTCTATGGCGTCTGGTTGGTACTGAATTCTCTATGGCGTCTGGTTGGGACTGTATTCTCTATAGTGTCTGGTTTGGACTGTATTCTCTATTGTGTCTGGTTGGGACTGTATTCTCTACTATGTCTGGTTGGGACTGTATTCTCTATGGCGTCTGGTTGGGACTGAATTCTCTATGGTGTTTGTTTGGACTGTATTCTCTGCTGTGTCTGGTTCGGACTGTATTCTCTACGGTGTTTGGTTGGGACTGTATTCTCCACAGTGTCTGGTTGGGACTGTATTCTCTACTGTGTCTGGTTGGGACTGTATTCTCTACGGTGTCTGCTTGGGACAGTATTCTCTATGGCGTCTGGTTGGGACTGTATTCTCTACGGTGTCTGGTTGGTACTGTATTCTCTATGGTGTCTGGTTGGGGCTGCATTCTCTATAGTGTCTGGTTTGGACTGTATTCTCTACGGTGTCTGCTTGGGACAGTATTCTCTATGGCGTCTGGTTGGGACTGTATTCTCTATGGTGTCTGGTTGGTACTGTATTCTCTATGGCGTCTGGTTGGGACTGTATTCTCTATGGTGTTTGTTTGGACTGTATTCTATGCTGTGTCTGGTTCGGACTGTATTCTCTACTGTGTCTGGTTGGGACAGTATTCTCTATGGTGTCTGGTTTGGAATGTATTCTCTGCTGTGTCTGGTTGGGACTGTAATTCTCTATGGCGTCTGGTTGGGAATGTATTCCCTACGGTGTTTGGTTGGTACTGTATTCTCTATGGTGTCTGGTTGGGACTGTATTCTCTACTATGTCTGGTTGGGACTGTATTCACTATGGTGTCTGGTTGGGACTGTATTGTCTATGGTGTCTGGTTAGGACTGTATTCCCTATGGTGTCTGGTTGGGCCAGTATTCTCCACGGTGTCCGGTTGGGACTGTATTCGCCACAGTGTCTGGTTGGGACTGTATTCTCTATGGCGACTGGTTGGGACAGAATTCTCTATGGAGTCTGGTTGGGACTGTATTCTCTACTATGTCTGGTTGGGACTGTATACACTATGGTGTCTGGTTGGGACTGTATTGTCTATGGTGTCTGGTTAGGACTGTATTCCCTATGGTGTCTGGTTGGGCCAGTATTCTCCACGGTGTCCGGTTGGGACTGTATTCGCCACAGTGTCTGGTTGGGACTGTATTCTCTATGGCGACTGGTTGGGACAGAATTCTCTATGGTGTCTGGTTGGGAGAGTATTCTCCACAGTGTCTGTTTGGGACCTTATTTTCTACGGTGTCTGGTTGGGACAGTATTCTCTACGGCATCTGGTTGGGACTGTATTCTCTGCTGTGTCTTGTTGGGAGTGTACTCTCTGGGGTGTTGGGTTGGGACAGTATTCTCTATGGGGTCTGGTTGGGACAGAATTCTCTATGGTGTCTGGTTGGGACTGTATTCTATACTGTGTCTGGTTGGGACTGTATTCTCTATGGTGTCTGGTTGGGACTGTTTTTTCTACAGTGTCTGGTTGGGACTGTATTCTCTACTCTGTCTGTTTGGGACAGTATTCTTTACGCTGTCTGTTCGGGACTGTATTCTCTATGGTGTCTGGTTGGGACAGTGTTCTCTACGGTGTCTGTTTGGGATCTTATTTTCTACGGCGTCTGGTTGGGACTGTATTCTCTATGGTGTCTGGTTGGGACTGTATTCTCTATGCTGTCTGGTTGGGACAGTATTCTCCACAGTGTCTGTTTGGGACCTTATTTTCTACGGTGTGTTGTTCGGACTGTATTCTCTACGGTGTTTGGTTGGGTCTTTATTCTCCACAGTGTCTGGTTGGGACTGTATTCTCAACGGTGTCTGTTTGGGACTGCATTCTCTATGACGTCTGGTGGGGACTGTATTCTCTATGGCGTCTGGTTGGGACTGTATTCTCTACTATGTCTGGTTGGGACAGTATTCTGTAGGGTGTCTGGTTGGTACTGTATTCTCTACTATGTCTGGTTGGGACTGTATTCTGTAGGGTGTCTGGTTGGGACAGTATTCTCTACTGTGTCTGGTTGGGACTTTATTCTCTACGGTGTCTGGTTGGGACTGTATTCTGTATGGTGTCTGGTTGGGACAGTATTCTCTATGGTGTCTGGTTGGGACTGTATTCTCTACGGTGTCTGGTTGGGACTGTATTCTCTACTGTGTCTGCTTGGGATAGTATTCTCTATGGTGTCTGGTTGGGACAGTATTCTCCACAGTGTCTGTTTGGGACCTTATTTTCTACGGTGTCTGGTTCGGACTGTATTCTCTACGGTGTTTGGTTGGGACTGTATTCTCCACAGTGTCTGGTTGGGACTGTATTCTCTACTGTGTCTGGTTGGGACAGTATTCTCTATGGTGTCTGGTTTGGAATGTGTTCTCTGCTGTGTCTGGTTGGGACTGTACTCTCTATGGTGTCCGTTTGGGACAGTATTCTCTATGGTGTCTGGTTGGGACAGTATTCTCCACAGTGTCTGTTTGGGACCTTATTTTCTACGGTGTGTTGTTCGGACTGTATTCTCTACGGTGTTTGGTTGGGTCTTTATTCTCCACAGTGTCTGGTTGGGACTGTATTCTCAACGGTGTCTGCTTGGGACAGTATTCTCTATGGCGTCTGGTTGGGACTGTATTCTCTATGGCGTCTGGTTGGGACTGTATTCTATACTGTGTCTGCTTGGGATAGTATTCAATATGGTGTCTGGTTGGGACTGTATTCTCTACTATGTCTGGTTGAGAGTGTATTCTGTAGGGTGTCTGGTTGGTACTGTATTCTCCACTGTGTCTGCTTGGGACAGTATTCTCTACTGTGTCTGGTTGGGACTTTATTCTCTACGGTGTCTGGTTGGGACTGTATTCTGTATGGTGTCTGGTTGGGACAGTATTCTGTATGGTGTCTGGTTGGGACTGTATTCCCTACTGTGTCTGGTTGGGACTGTATTCTATACTGTGTCTGCTTGGGATAGTATTCTCTATGGTGTCTGGTTGGGACTGTATTCTCTATGGTGTTTGTTTGGACTGTATTCTCTGCTGTGTCTGGTTGGGACTGAATTCTCTATGACGTCTTGTTGGGACTGTATTCTCTATGGTGTCTGGTTGGGACAGTATTCTCCACAGTGTCTGTTTGGGACCTTATTTTCTACGGTGTCTGGTTCGGACTGTATTCTCTACGGTGTTTGGTTGGGACTGTATTCTCCACAGTGTCTGGTTGGGACTGTATTCTCTACTGTGTCTGGTTGGGACTGTAATTCTCTATGGCGTCTGGTTGGGAATGTATTCTCTATGGTGTCTGGTTGGGACTGTATTCCCTACGGTGTCTGGTTGGGACTGTATTCTCAACGGTGTCTGGTTGGTACTGTATTCTGTACTGTGTCTGCTTGGGATAGTTTTCTCTATGGTGTCTGGTTGGGACTGTATTCTCTACTATGTCTGGTTGGTACTGTATTCTCTACTATGTCTGGTTGGGACTGTATTCTCTATGGTGTCTGGTTGGGACTGTATTGTCTACGGTGTCTGGTTGGGACTGTATTCCCTACGGTGTCTGGTTGGGCCAGTATTCTCCACGGTGTCCGGTTGGGACTGTATTCTCTACTGTGTCTGTTTGGGACGGTATTCTCTACAGCGTCTGGATGGGACAGTATTCTCTACGGTGTCTGGTTGGGACTGTATTCCCTACGGTGTCTGGTTGGGCCAGTATTCTCCACGGTGTCCGGTTGGGACTGTATTCTCTACTGTGTCTGTTTGGGACGGTATTCTCTACAGCGTCTGGATGGGACAGTATTCTCTACGGTGTCTGGTTGGGACTGTATTCTCTACGGCGTCTGGTGGGACTGTATTCTCTACGGTGTCTGGTTGGGGCTGTATTCTCTACGGTGTCTGGTTGGGACTGTATTTTCTACGGTGTCTGGTTGGGACTGTATTCTCTACGATGTCTGGTTGGGACTGTATTCTCTACGGTGTTTGGTTGGGACTGTATTGTCTGTAGTGTCTGGTTGGGACTGTATTCTCTATGGCGTCTGTTTGGGACAGTATTCTCTGAGGTCTGGCTGGGACAGTATTCTCTATGAGGTCTGGTTGGGATAGTATTCTCTACGGTGTCTGTTTGGGACTGTATTGTCTACGGTGTCTGGTGGGACTGTATTCTCTACTGTGTCTGTTTGGGACGGTATTCTCTACAGCGTCTGGATGGGACAGTATTCTCTACGGTGTCTGGTTGGGACTGTATTCTCTACGGCGTCTGGTGGGACTGTATTCTCTACGGTGTCTGGTTGGGGCTGTATTCTCTACGGTGTCTGGTTGGGACTGTATTTTCTACGGTGTCTGGTTGGGACTGTATTCTCTACGGTGTCTGGTTGGGACTGTATTCTCTACGGTGTTTGGTTGGGACTGTATTGTCTGTAGTGTCTGGTTGGGACTGTATTCTCTATGGCGTCTGTTTGGGACAGTATTCTCTGAGGTCTGGCTGGGACAGTATTCTCTATGAGGTCTGGTTGGGATAGTATTCTCTATTGTGTCTGTTTGTGACTGTATTCTCTACGGTGTCTGTTTGGGACTGTATTCTCTACGGTGTCTGGTTGGGACTGTATTCTCTACGGTGTCTGTTTGGGACTGTATTCTCTACGGTGTCTGGTTGGGACTGTATTCTCTACGGTGTCTGGTTGGGACTGTATTCTCTACGGTGTCTGTTTGGGACAGTATTCTCTATGAGGTCTGGTTGGGATAGTATTCTCTACGGTGTCTGTTTGGGACTGTATTCTCTACGGTGTCTGGTTGGGACAGTATTCTCTATGGCTTCTGGCTGGGACTGTATTCTCTATGGCGTTTGGCTGGGACTGTATTCTCTATGGCGTCTGGCTGGGACTGTATTCTCTACTGTGTCTAGTTGGGCCTGTTTTCTCTACGGCGTCTGGTTGGGATTGTATTCTCTACGGCGTCTGGTTGGGAGAGCATTCTCTACTGTGTCTTGTTGGGACAGTATTCTCTATGGTGTTTGGTTGGGACAGTATACTCTACAGTGTCTGGTTGGTACTGTATTCTCTATGGCGTCTGGCTGGGACTGTATTCTCTACTGTGTCTGGTTGGGCCTGTTTTCTCTACGGCGTCTGGTTGGGATTGTATTCTCTACGGCGTCTGGTTGGGAGAGCATTCTCTACTGTGTCTTGTTGGGACAGTATTCTCTATGGTGTATGGTTGGGACAGTATACTCTACAGTGTCTGGTTGGTACTGTATTCTCTATGGCGTCTGGCTGGGACTGTATTCTCTATGGCGTCTGGTGGGACTGTATTATCTGTGGTGTCTGGTTGGGGACTGTATTCTCCAGGGTGTCTGGTTGGGACTGTATTCTCCAGGGTGTCTGGTTGGGACTGTATTCTCTACGGTGTCTGGTTGGGACTGTATTCTCTACGGTGTCTGATTGGGACTGTATTCTCTATGGCGTCTGTTTGGGACAGTATTCTCTGAGGTCTGGTTGGGATAGTATTCTCTACGGTGTCTGGTTGGGACTGTATTCTCTACGTGTTTGGTTGGGACTGTATTGTCTGTAGTGTCTGGTTGGGACTGTATTGTCTGTAGTGTCTGGTTGGGACTGTATTCTCTATGGCGTCTGTTTGGGACAGTATTCTCTGAGGTCTGGTTGGGATAGTATTCTCTACGGTGTCTGGTTGGGACTGTATTCTCTACGGTGTCTGGTTGGGATTGTATTCTCTACGGTGTTTGGTTGGGACTGTATTGTCTGTAGTGTCTGGTTGGGACTGTATTCTCTATGGCGTCTGTTTGGGACAGTATTCTCTGAGGTCTGGCTGGGACAGTATTCTCTATGAGGTCTGGTTGGGATAGTATTCTCTACTGTGTCTGTTTGTGACTGTATTCTCTACGGTGTCTGTTTGGGACTGTATTCTCTACGGTGTCTGGTTGGGATTGTATTCTCTACGGTGTCTGTTTGGGACTGTATTCTCTATAGTGTCTGGTTGGGACTGTATTCTCTACGGTGTCTGGTTGGGACTGTATTCTCTACGGTGTCTGTTTGGGACAGTATTCTCTATGAGGTCTGGTTGGGATAGTATTCTCTACGGTGTCTGTTTGGGACAGTATTCTCTATGAGGTCTGGTTGGGACTGTATTCTCTACAGTGTCTGGTTGGGACAGTATTCTCTACGGTGTCTGGTTGTGACTGTATTCTCTATGATGTCTGGTTGGGACTGTATTCCCTATGGCTTCTGACTGGGACTGTATTCTCTATGGCGTCTGGCTGGGACTGTATTCTCTTTGGCGTCTGGCTGGGACTGTATTCTCTACTGCGTCTGGTTGGGCCTGTTTTCTCTACGGCGTCTGTTTGGGATTGTATTCTCTACGGCGTCTGGTTGGGAGAGCATTCTCTACTGTGTCTTGTTGGGACACTGTTCTCGATGGTGTCTGGTTTGGACAGTATTCTCTATGGCGTATAGGCTGGGACTGTATTCTCTATGGCGTCTGGCTGGGACTGTATTCTCTGTGGTGTCTGGTTGGGACAGTATTCTCTATGGTGTCTGGTTGGGACTGTATTCTCTACGGTGTCTGTTTGGGACAGTATTCTCTATGGGGTCTGGTTGGGACAGTATTCTCTACGGTGTCTGGTTGGGACTGTATTCTCTATGGCGTCTGGCTGTGACTGTATTCTCTTTGGCGTCTGGCTGGGACTGTATTCTCTACTGCGTCTGGTTGGGCATGTTTTCTCTACAGCGTCTGGATGGGACAGTATTCTCTACGGTGTCTGTTTGGGATCTTATTCTCTACGGCGTCTGGTTGGGACTGTATTCTCTATGGTGTCTGGTTGGGACTATATTCTCTATCCTGTCTGGTTCGCACTCTATTCTCTGCTGTGTCTGGTTGGGACTGAATTCTCTATGACGTCTAGTTGGGACTGTATTCTCTATGGTGTCTGGTTGGGTCTTTATTCTCCACAGTGTCTGGTTGGGACTGTATTCTCAACGGTGTCTGTTTGGGACTGCATTCTCTATGACGTCTGGTTGGTACTGTATTCTCTATGGCGTCTGGTTGGGACTGTATTCTATACTGTGTCTGCTTGGGATAGTATTCTATATGGTGTCTGGTTGGGACTGTATTCTCTACTATGTCTGGTTGAGACTGTATTCTGTAGGGTGTCTGCTTGGGACAGTATTCTCTACTGTGTCTGGTTGGGACTTTATTCTCTACGGTGTCTGGTTGGGACTGTATTCTGTATGGTGTCTGGTTGGGACAGTATTCTGTATGGTGTCTGGTTGGGACTGTATTCCCTACTGTGTCTGGTTGGGACTGTATTCTATACTGTGTCTGCTTGGGATAGTATTCTCTATGGTGTCTGGTTGGGACTGTATTCTATACTGTGTCTGGTTGGGACAGTATTCTCTATGGCTTCTGGCTGGGACTGTATTCTCTATGGCGTTTGGCTGGGACTGTATTCTCTATGGCGTCTGGCTGGGACTGTATTCTCTACTGTGTCTAGTTAGGCCTGTTTTCTCTATGGCGTCTGGTTGGGATTGTATTATCTACGGCGTCTGGTTGGGAGAGCATTCTCTACAGTGTCTGGTTGGTACTGTATTCTCTATGGCGTCTGGCTGGGACTGTATTCTCTATGGCGTCTGGTGGGACTGTATTATCTGTGGTGTCTGGTTGGGGACTGTATTGTCTATGTTGTCTGGTTGGGACTGTATTCTCCAGGGTGTCTGGTTGGGACTGTATTCTCTACGGTGTCTGGTTGGGACTGTATTCTCCATAGTGTCTGGTTGGGACTGTATTCTCTATGTCGTCTGGTTGGGACTGTATTCTCTATGTCGTTTGGTTGGGAGTGTGTTCTCTACTGTGTCTGGTTGGGACTGTATTCTCTACTGTGTCTGTTTGGGACTGTATTCTCTACTGTGTCTGTTTGGGACGGTATTCTCTATGGTGTCTGTTTGGGACAGTATTCTCTATGAGGTCTGGTTGGGACTGTATTCTCTACAGTGTCTGTTTGGGACAGTATTCTCTATGATGTCTGGTTGGGACTGTATTCCCTATGGCTTCTGACTGGGACTGTATTCTCTATGGCGTCTGGCTGGGACTGTATTCTCTTTGGCGTCTGGCTGGGACTGTATTCTCTACTGCGTCTGGTTGGGCCTGTTTTCTCTACGGCGTCTGTTTGGGATTGTATTCTCTACGGCGTCTGGTTGGGACTGTATTGTCTATAGTGTCTGGTTGGGACTGTATTCTCTATGGCGTCTGGTTGGGACTGTATTCTCCAGGGTGTCTGGTTGGGACTCTATTCTCTACGGTCTGGTTGGGACAGTATTCTCTGTGGTGTCTGGTTGGGACTGTATTCTCTACTATGTCTGGTTGGGACTCTATTCTCTACTGTGTCTGTTTGGGACTGTATTCTCTACTGTGTCTGGTGGGACTGTATTCTCTACGGTGTCTGTTTGGGACAGTATTCTCTATGAGGTCTGGTTGGGATAGTATTCTCTACGGTGTCTGGTTGGGACAGTATTCTCTACGGTGTCTGGTTGGGACTGCATTCTCTATGATGTCTCGTTGGGACCGTATTCTCTACGGTGTCTGGTTGGGACAGTATTCTCTATGGTTTCTGGCTGGGACTGTATTCTCTATGGCGTTTGGCTGGGACTGTATTCTCTATGGCGTCTGGCTGGGACTGTATTCTCTACTGCGTCTGGTTGGGCCTGTTTTCTCTACGGCGTCTGGTTGGGATTGTATTCCCTACGGCGTCTGGTTGGGACTGTATTCTCTTCGGTGTCTGGTTGGGACTGTATTCTCTTCGGTGTCTGGTTGGGACTGTATTCTCTACGGTGTTTGGTTGGGACTGTATTGTCTATAGTGTCTGGTTGGGACTGTATTCTCTATGGCGTCTGGTTGGGACTGTATTCTCCAGGGTGTCTGGTTGGGACTGTATTCTCTACGGTCTGGTTGGGACTGTATTCTCTTCGGTGTCTGGTTGGGACTGTATTCTCCAGGGTGTCTGGTTGGGACTGTATTCTCTACGGTCTGGTTGGGACTGTATTCTCTTTGGTGTCTGGTTGGGACTGTATTCTCTATGGTGTCTGGTTGGGACTGTATTCTCTACGGTGTCTGGTTGGGACCTTATTCTATACGGTGTCTTGTTGGGACTATATTTTCTACAGCGTCTGGTTGGGACTATATTCTCCAAGGTGTCTGGTTGGGACTGTATTCTCTAAGGCGTCTGGTTGGGACAGTATTCTCTGTGGTGTCTGGTTGGGACTGTATTCTCTACTATGTCTGGTTGGGACTCTATTCTCTACTGTGTCTGTTTGGGACTGTATTCTCTACTGTGTCTGGTGGGACTGTATTCTCCACGGTGTCTGTTTGGGACAGTATTCTCTATGAGGTCTGGTTGGGACTGTATTCTCTACAGTGTCTGGTTGGGACAGTATTCTCTACGGTGTCTGGTTGTGACTGTATTCTCTATGATGTCTGGTTGGGACTGTATTCCCTATGGCTTCTGACTGGGACTGTATTCTCTATGGCGTCTGGCTGGGACTGTATTCTCTACTGGGTCTGGTTGGGACTGTATTCTCTTCTGTGTCTGGTTGGGACTGTATTCTCTATGGCGTCTGGTTGGGACTGTATTCTCTACGGTGTCTGTTTGGGACCTTATTCTATACAGTGTCTTGTTGGGACTATATTTTCTACAGCGTCTGGTTGGGACTATATTCTCCACGGTGTCTGGTTGGGACTGTATTCTCTACGGCGTCTGGTTGGGACAGTATTCTCTGTGGTGTCTGGTTGGGACTGTATTCTCTACTATGTCTGGTTGGGACTCTATTCTCTACTGTGTCTCTTTGGGACTGTATTCTCTACTGTGTCTGGTTGGGACTGTATTCTCTACGGTGTCTGTTTGGGACAGTATTCTCTATGAGGTCTGGTTGGGATAGTATTCTCTACGGTGTCTGGTTGGGACAGTATTCTCTACGGTGTCTGGTTGGGACAGTATTCTCTATGGCTTCTGGCTGGGACTGTATTCTCTATGGCGTTTGGCTGGGACTGTATTCTCTATGGCGTCTGGCTGGGACTGTATTCTCTACTGCGTCTGGTTGGGCCTGTTTTCTCTACGGCGTCTGGTTGGGATTGTATTCCCTACGGCGTCTGGTTGGGAGAGCATTCTCTACTGTGTCTTGTTGGGACAGTATTCTCTATGGTGTATGGTTGGGACAGTATATTCTACAGTGTCTGGTTGGTACTGTATTCTCTATGGCGTCTGGCTGGGACTGTTTTCTATATGGCGTCTGGTGGGACTGTATTCTCTGTGGTGTCTCTTTGGGACTGTATTCTCTACTGTGTCTGGTGGGACTGTATTCTCCACGGTGTCTGTTTGGGACAGTATTCTCTATGAGGTCTGGTTGGGACTGTATTCTCTACAGTGTCTGGTTGGGACTGTATTCTCTACGGTGTTTGGTTGGGACTGTATTGTCTATAGTGTCTGGTTGGGACTGTATTCTCTATGGCGTCTGGTTGGGACTGTATTCTCTACTGTGTCTGGTCGGGACTGTATTCTCTACGGTGTCTGGTTGTGACTGTATTCTCTACGGTGTCTGGTTGGGACTGTTTTCTCTACAGTGTCTGGTTGGAACTGTATTCTCTACGGTGTCTGTTTGGGACCTTATTCTCTACGGTGTCTTGTTGGGACTATATTTTCTACAGCGTCTGGTTGGGACTATATTCTCCACGGTGTCTGGTTGGGACTGTATTCTCTACGGCGTCTGGTTGGGACAGTATTCTCTGTGGTGTCTGGTTGGGACTGTATTCTCTACTATGTCTGGTTGGGACTGTATTCTCTACTGTGTCTGTTTGGGACTGTATTCTCTACTGTGTCTGTTTGGGACGGTATTCTCCATGGTGTCTGGTTGGGACTGTATTCTCTACTGTGTCTGGTGGGACTGTATTCTCCACGGTGTCTGTTTGGGACAGTATTCTCTATGAGGTCTGGTTGGGACTGTATTCTCTACGGTGTCTGGTTGGGACAGTATTCTCTTTGGCGTCTGGCTGGGACTGTATTCTCTTTGGCGTCTGGCTGGGACTGTATTCTCTACTGCGTCTGGTTGGGCCTGTTTTCTCTACGGCGTCTGGTTGGGATTGTATTCCCTACGGCGTCTGGTTGGGAGAGCATTCTCTACTGTGTCTTGTTGGGACAGTATTCTCTACGGTGTCTGGTTGGGACTGTTTTCTCTACAGTGTCTGGTTGGAACTTTATTCTCTACGGTGTCTGTTTGGGACCTTACTCTATACGGTGTCTTGTTGGGACTGTATTCCCTATGGCTTCTGACTGGGACTGTATTCTCTATGGCGTCTGGCTGGGACTGTATTCTCTTTGGCGTCTGGCTGGGACTGTAGTCTCTACTGCGTCTGGTTGGGCCAGTTTTCTCTACGGCGTCTGGTTGGGATTGTATTCTCTCCTGTGTCTTGTTGGTATTCTCTATGGCGTCTGGCTGGGACTGTATTCTCTTTGGCGTCTGGTGGGACTGTATTCTCTGTGGTGTCTGGTTGGGGACTGTATTGTCTATGTTTTCTGGTTGGGACTGTATTCTCCAGGGTTTCTGGTTGGGACTGTATTCTCTACGGTCTGGTTGGGACTGTATTCTCTTCGGTGTCTGGTTGGGACTGTATTCTCTACGGTGTTTGGTTGAGACTGTATTGTCTATAGTGTCTGGTTGGGACTGTATTCTCTATGGCGTCTGGTTTGGACTGTATTCTCTACGGTGTCTGTTTGGGACCTTATTCTATACAGTGTCTTGTTGGGACTATATTTTCTACAGCGTCTGGTTGGGACTATATTCTCCAAGGTGTCTGGTTGGGACTGTATTCTCTAAGGCGTCTGGTTGGGACAGTATTCTCTGTGGTGTCTGGTTGGGACTGTATTCTCTACTATGTCTGGTTGGGACTGTATTCTCTACTGTGTCTGGTGGGACTGTATTCTCCACGGTGTCTGTTTGGGACAGTATTCTCTATGATGTCTGGTTGGGACTGTATTCCCTATGGCTTCTGACTGGGACTGTATTCTCTATGGCGTCTGGCTGGGACTGTATTCTCTTTGGCGTCTGGCTGGGACTGTATTCTCTACTGCGTCTGGTTGGGCCTGTTTTCTCTACGGCGTCTGGTTGGGATTGTATTCCCTACGGCGTCTGGTTGGGAGAGCATTCTCTACTGTGTCTTGTTGGGACAGTATTCTCTATGGTGTATGGTTGGGACAGTATACTCTACAGTGTCTGGTTGGTACTGTATTCTCTATGGCGTCTGGCTGGGACTGTATTCTCTTTGGCGTCTGGTGGGACTGTATTCTCTGTGGTGTCTGGTTGGGGACTGTATTGTCTATGTTTTCTGGTTGGGACTGTATTCTCCAGGGTGTCTGGTTGGGACTGTATTCTCTACGGTCTGGTTGGGACTGTATTCTCTTCGGTGTCTGGTTGGGACTGTATTCTCTACGGTGTTTGGTTGGGACTGTATTGTCTATAGTGTCTGGTTGGGACTGTATTCTCTATGGCGTCTGGTTGGGACTGTATTCTCTACGGTGTCTGTTTGGGACCTTATTCTATACAGTGTCTTGTTGGGACTATATTTTCTACAGCGTCTGGTTGGGACTATATTCTCCACGGTGTCTGGTTGGGACTGTATTCTCTACGGCGTCTGGTTGGGACAGTATTCTCTGTGGTGTCTGGTTGGGACTGTATTCTCTACGAGGTCTGGTTGGGACTGTATTCTCTACGGTGTCTGGTTGGGACAGTATTCTCTACGGTGTCTGGTTGGGACTGCATTCTCTATGATGTCTCGTTGGGACAGTATTCTCTACGGTGTCTGGTTGGGACTGCATTCTCTATGAGGTCTGGTTGGGACTGTATTCTCTACAGTGTCTGGTTGGGACCGTATTCTCTACGGTGTCTGGTTGGGACTGTATTCTCTATGGCTTCTGACTGGGACTGTATTCTCTATGGCGTCTGGCTGGGACTGTATTCTCTACTGCGTCTGGTTGGGCCTGTTTTCTCTACGGCGTCTGGTTGGGATTGTATTCCCTACGGCGTCTGGTTGGGAGAGCATTCTCTACTGTGTCTTGTTGGGACAGTATTCTCTATGGTGTATGGTTGGGACAGTATACTCTACAGTGTCTGGTTGGTACTGTATTCTCTATGGTGTCTGGTTGGGACTGTATTCTCTACGGTGTCTGGTTGGGGACTGTATTGCCTATGTTTTCTGGTTGGGACTGTTTTCTCTACAGTGTCTGGTTGGGACTGTTTTCTCTACAGTGTCTGGTTGGGACTGTATTCTCTATGGTGTTTGGTTGGTACCGTATTGTCTATAGTGTCTGGTTGGGACTGTATTCTCTATGGCGTCTGGTCGGGACTGTATTCTCTACGGTGTCTGGTTGTGACTGTATTCTCTACGGTGTCTGGTTGGGACTGTTTTCTCTACAGTGTCTGGTTGGAACTGTATTCTCTACGGTGTCTGGTTGGGACTGTATTCTCTACGGTGTCTGGTTGGGACTGTATTCTCTATAGTGTCTGGTTGGGACTGTATTCTCTATGGCGTCTGTTTGGGACAGTATTCTCTACGGTGTCTGTTTGGGACCTTATTCTCTATGGTGTCTGGTTGGGACTGTATTCTCTACAGCGTCTGGTTGGGACTGTATTCTCTATGGCGTCTGGTTGGGACAGTATTCTCTACGGTGTCTGGTTGGGACTGTATTCTCTATGGTGTATTGTTGGGACTGTATTCTCTATAGTGTCTGGTTGGGACTGTATTCTCTATGGCGTCTGGTTGGGACTGTATTCTCTACGGTGTCTGGTTGGGACTGTATTCTCTATGGTGTCTGGTTGGGACTGTATTCTCTATGGCTTCTGACTGGGACTGTATTCTCTATGGCGTCTGGCTGGGACTGTATTCTCTACTGCGTCTGGTTGGGCCTGTTTTCTCTACGGCGTCTGGTTGGGATTGTATTCCCTACGGCGTCTGGTTGGGAGAGCATTCTCTACTGTGTCTTGTTGGGACAGTATTCTCTATGGTGTATGGTTGGGACAGTATACTCTACAGTGTCTGCTTGGTACTGTATTCTCTATGGCGTCTGGCTGGGACTGTATTCTCTATGGTGTCTGGTTGGGGACTGTATTGCCTATGTTTTCTGGTTGGGACTGTTTTCTCTACAGTGTCTGGTTGGGACTGTTTTCTCTACAGTGTCTGGTTGGGACTGTATTCTCTATGGTGTTTGGTTGGTACCGTATTGTCTATAGTGTCTGGTTGGGACTGTATTCTCTATGGCGTCTGGTCGGGACTGTATTCTCTACGGTGTCTGGTTGGGACTGTATTCTCTACGGTGTCTGGTTGGGACTGTTTTCTCTACAGTGTCTGGTTGGAACTGTATTCTCTACGGTGTCTGGTTGGGACTGTATTCTCTATGGTGTTTGGTTGGTACCGTATTGTCTATAGTGTCTGGTTGGGACTGTATTCTCTATGGCGTCTGGTTGGGACTGTATTCTCTACTGTGTCTTTTCGGGACTGTATTCTCTACGGTGTCTGGTTGGGACTGTATTCTCTACGGTGTCTGGTTGGGACTGTTTTCTCTACAGTGTCTGGTTGGAACTGTATTCTCTACGGTGTCTGTTTGGGACCTTATTCTATACGATGTCTTGTTGGGACTATATTTTCTACAGCGTCTGGTTGGGACTATATTCTCCACGGTGTCTGTTTGGGACTGTATTCTCTACGGCGTCTGGTTGGAACAGTATTCTCTGTGGTGTCTGGTTGGGACTGTATTCTCTACTATGTCTGGTTGGGACTGTATTCTCTACTGTGTCTGTTTGGGACTGTATTCTCTACTGTGTCTGTTTGGGACGGTATTCTCCATGGTGTCAGGTTGGGACTGTATTCTCTACTGTGTCTGGTGGGACTGTATTCTCGACGGTGTCTGTTTGGGACAGTATTCTCTATGGCGTCTGGTTGGGACAGTATTCTATACGGTGTCTGTTTGGGACCTTATTCTCTGTGGTGTCTGGTTGGGACGGTATTCTCCATGGTGTCTGGTTGGGACTGTATTCTCTACTGTGTCTGGTGGGACTGTATTCTCCACGGTGTCTGTTTGGGACTGTATTCTCTACTGTGTCTGTTTGGGACGGTATTCTCCATGGTGTCTGGTTGGGACTGTATTCTCTACAGTGTCTGGTTGGGACAGTATTCTCTACGGTGTCTGGTTGTGACTGTATTCTCTATGATGTCTGGTTGGGAATGTATTCCCTATGGCTTCTGACTGGGACTGTATTCTCTATGGCGTCTGGCTGGGACTGTATTCTCTTTGGCGTCTGGCTGGGACTGTATTCTCTACTGCGTCTGGTTGGGCCTGTTTTCTCTACGGTGTCTGTTTGGGACAGTATTCTCTATGAGGTCTGGTTGGGATAGTATTCTCTACGGTGTCTGGTTGGGACAGTATTCTCTACGGTGTCTGGTTGGGACTGTATTCTCTATGGTGTCTGGTTGGGACTGTAATCTCTACGGTGTAAGGTTGGGACTGTATTCTCTGTGGTGTCTGGTTGGGACTGTATTCCCTATGATGTCTGGTTGGGACTGTAATCTCTACGGTGTCTGGTTGGGACTGTATACTCTACAATGTCTGGTTGGTACTGTATTCTCTGTGGTGTCTGGTTGGGACTGTATTCCCTATGGTGTCTGGTTGGGACTGTAATCTCTACGGTGTCTGGTTGGTACTGTATTCTCTATGGCGTCTGGCTGGGACTGTATTCTCTATGGCGTCTGGCTGGGACTGTATTCTCTATGGCGTCTGGTGGAACTGTATTCTCTGTGGTGTCTGGTTGGGACTGTAATCTCTACGGTGTCTGGTTGGGACTGTATTCTCTATGGTGTCTGGCTGGGACTGTATTCTCTATGAAGTCTGGTTGGGACTGTATTCTTTCTCTACGGTGTCTGGTTGGGACTATATTCTCTATGGTGTCTGGTCTGGACTGTATTCTCTATGGTCTCCTGTTGGAACTGTATTCTCTACGGTGTCTTTTTGGACTGTATTCTCTATGGTGTCTGGCTGGGACTGTATTCTCTGTGGTGTCTGGTTGGGACTGTATTCCCTATGGTGTCTGGTTGGTACTGTATTCTCTGTGGTGTCTGGTTGGGACTGTATTCCCTATGGTGTCTGGTTGGGACTGTAATCTCTACGGCGTCTGGTTGGGATAGTATTCTCTGTGGTGTCTGGTTGGGACTGTATTCTCTACTATGTCTGGTTGGGACTGTATTCTCTACTGTGTCTGGTGGGACTGTATTCTCTACGGTGTCTGTTTGGGACAGTATTCTCTATGATGTCTGGTTGGGACTGTATTCCCTATGGCTTCTGACTGGGACTGTATTCTCTATGGCGTCTGGTTGGGCCTGTTTTCTCTTCGGCGTCTGGTTGGGATTGTATTCCCTACGGCGTCTGGTTGGGAGAGCATTCTCTCCTGTGTCTTGTTGGGACAGTATTCTCTATGGTGTATGGTTGGGACAGTATACTCTACAGTGTCTGGTTGGTACTGTATTCTCTATGGCGTCTGGCTGGGACTGTATTCTCTTTGGCGTCTGGTGGGACTGTATTCTCTGTGGTGTCTGGTTGGGGACTGTATTGTCTATGTTTTCTGGTTGGGACTGTATTCTCCAGGGTGTCTGGTTGGGACTGTATTCTCTACGGTCTGGTTGGGACTGTATTCTCTACGGCGTCTGGTTGGGACTGTATTCTCTACGGTGTTTGGTTGGGACTGTATTGTCTATAGTGTCTGGTTGGGACTGTATTCTCTATGGCGTCTGGTTGGGACTGTATTCTCTACGGTGTCTGTTTGGGACCTTATTCTATACAGTGTCTTGTTGGGACTATATTTTCTACAGCGTCTGGTTGGGACTGTATTCTCTATGGCGTCTGGCTGGGACTGTATTCTCTGTGGTGTCTGGTTGGGACAGTATTCTCTATGGTGTCTGGTTGGGACTGTATTCTCTACGGTGTCTGTTTGGGACAGTATTCTCTACGGTGTCTGGTTGGGACAGTATTCTCTACGGTGTCTGGTTGGGACTGCATTCTCTATGATGTCTCGTTGGGACCGTATTCTCTACAGTGTCTGGTTTGGACAGTATTCTCTATGGCTTCTGGCTGGGACTGTATTCTCTATGGCGTCTGGCTGGGACTGTATTCTCTACTGCGTCTGGTTGGGACTATATTCTCTACTGTGTCTGTTTGGGACGGTATTCTCCATGGTGTCTGGTTGGGACTATATTCTCTTTGGCGTCTGGCTGGGACTGTATTCTCTACTATGTCTGGTTGGGACTCTATTCTCTACTGTGTCTGTTTGGGACTGTATTCTCTACAGTGTCTGGTTGGGACAGTATTCTCTACGGTGTCTGGTTGTGACTGTATTCTCTATGATGTCTGGTTGGGACTGTATTCCCTATGGCTTCTGACTGGGACTGTATTCTCTATGGCGTCTGGTTGGGCCTGTTTTCTCTTCGGCGTCTGGTTGGGATTGTATTCCCTACGGCGTCTGGTTGGGAGAGCATTCTCTCCTGTGTCTTGTTGGGACAGTATTCTCTATGGTGTATGGTTGGGACAGTATACTCTACAGTGTCTGGTTGGTACTGTATTCTCTATGGCGTCTGGCTGGGACTGTATTCTCTATGGTGTCTGGTTGGGGACTGTATTGCCTATGTTTTCTGGTTGGGACTGTTTTCTCTACAGTGTCTGGTTGGGACTGTTTTCTCTACAGTGTCTGGTTGGGACTGTATTCTCTATGGTGTTTGGTTGGTACCGTATTGTCTATAGTGTCTGGTTGGGACTGTATTCTCTATGGCGTCTGGTCGGGACTGTATTCTCTACGGTGTCTGGTTGGGACTGTATTCTCTACGGTGTCTGGTTGGGACTGTTTTCTCTACAGTGTCTGGTTGGAACTGTATTCTCTATGGTGTATGGTCGGGACAGTATACTCTACGGTGTTTGGTTGGTACCGTATTGTCTATAGTGTCTGGTTGGGACTGTATTCTCTATGGCGTCTGGTTGGGACTGTATTCTCTACTGTGTCTGGTCGGGACTGTATTCTCTACGGTGTCTGGTTGGGACTGTATTCTCTACGGTGTCTGGTTGGGACTGTTTTCTCTACAGTGTCTGGTTGGAACTGTATTCTCTACAGTGTCTGTTTGGGACCTTATTCTATACGGTGTCTTGTTGGGACTATATTTCTACAGCGTCTGGTTGGGACTATATTCTCCACGGTGTCTGTTTGGGACTGTATTCTCTACGGCGTCTGGTTGGAACAGTATTCTCTGTGGTGTCTGGTTGGGACTGTATTCTCTACTATGTCTGGTTGGGACTGTATTCTCTACTGTGTATGTTTGGGACTGTATTCTCTACTGTGTCTGTTTGGGACGGTATTCTCCATGGTGTCTGGTTGGGACTGTATTCTCTACTGTGTCTGGTGGGACTGTATTCTCCACGGTGTCTGTTTGGGACAGTATTCTCTATGGGGTCTGGTTGGGATAGTATTCTCTACGGTGTCTGTTTGGGACAGTATTCTCTATGGTGTCTGGTTGGGACTGTATTCTCTACAGCGTCTGGTTGGGACTGTATTCTCTATGGTGTATTGTTGGGACTGTATTCTCTATAGTGTCTGTTTGGGACTGTATTTTCTACTGTGTCTGTTTGGGACGGTATTCTCCATGGTGTCTTGTTGGGATAGTGTTCTCTACGATGTCTGGTTGGGACTGTATTCTCTACAGTGTCTGGTTGGGACAGTATTCTCTACGGTGTCTGGTTGTGACTGTATTCTCTATGATGTCTGGTTGGGACTGTATTCCCTATGGCTTCTGACTGGGACTGTATTCTCTATGGCGTCTGGCTGGGACTGTATTCTCTTTGGCGTCTGGCTGGGACTGTATTCTCTACTGCGTCTGGTTGGGCCTGTTTTCTCTACGGTGTCTGGTTGGGACAGTATACTCTACGGTGTCTGGTTGGGACTGTATTCTCTATGGCGTCTGGCTGGGACTGTATTCTCTGTGGTGTCTGGTTGGTACTGTATTCCCTATGGTGTCTGGTTGGGACTGTAATCTCTACGGTGTAAGGTTGGGACTGTATTCTCTGTGGTGTCTGGTTGGGACTGTATTCCCTATGATGTCTGGTTGGGACTGTAATCTCTACGGTGTCTGGTTGGGACTGTATACTCTACAATGTCTGGTTGGTACTGTATTCTCTGTGGTGTCTGGTTGGGACTGTATTCCCTATGGTGTCTGGTTGGGACTGTAATCTCTACGGTGTCTGGTTGGTACTGTATTCTCTATGGCGTCTGGCTGGGACTGTATTCTCTATGGCGTCTGGCTGGGACTGTATTCTCTATGGCGTCTGGTGGAACTGTATTCTCTGTGGTGTCTGGTTGGGACTGTAATCTCTACGGTGTCTGGTTGGGACTGTATTCTCTATGGTGTCTGGCTGGGACTGTATTCTCTATGAAGTCTGGTTGGGACTGTATTCTCTACGGTGTCTGGTTGGGACTATATTCTCTCTCTATGGTGTCTGGTCTGGACTGTATTCTCTATGGTCTCCTGTTGGGACTTTATTCTCTACGGTGTCAGGTTGGGACAGTATTCTCTTCGGTGTCTTGTTGGGACTGTATTCTCTACGGTGTCTGGTTGGGACTGTATTCTCTATGGTGTCTGGTTGGTACTGTATTCTCTGTGGTGTCTGGTTGGGACTGTATTCCCTATGGTGTCTGGTTGGGACTGTAATCTCTACGGTGTCTTGTTGGTACTGTATTCTCTATGGCGTCTGGTGTAACTGTATTCTCTGTGGTGTCTGGTTGGGACTGTAATCTCTACGGTGTCTGGTTGGGACTGTATTCTCTATGGTGTCTGGTTGGGACTGTATTCTCTATGAAGTCTGGTTGGGACTGTAATCTCTACGGTGTCTGGTTGGGACTGTATTCCCTATGGTGTCTGGTTGGGACTGTAATCTCTACGGTGTCTGGTTGGGACTGTATTCTCTACGGTGTCTGGTTGGGACTGTATTCTCTATGGTGTCTGGTTGGGACTGTAATCTCTACGGTGTCTGGTTGGTACTGTATTCTCTATGGCGTCTGGCTGGGACTGTATTCTCTATGGCGTCTGGTGGAACTGTATTCTCTGTGGTGTCTGGTTGGGACTGTAATCTCTACGGTGTCTGGTTGGGACTGTATTCTCTATGGTGTCTGGTTGGGACTGTATTCTCTGTGGTGTCTGGTTGGGACTGTATTCCCTATGGTGTCTGGTTGGGACTGTAATCTCTACGGTGTCTGGTTGGGACTGTATTCTCTATGGTGTCTGGCTGGGACTGTATTCTCTATGAAGTCTGGTTGGGACTGTAATCTCTACGGTGTCTGGTTGGGACTGTATTCCCTATGGTGTCTGGTTGGGACTGTAATCTCTACGGTGTCTGGTTGGGACTGTATACTCTACGGTGTCTGGTTGGTACTGTATTCTCTGTGGTGTCTGGTTGGGACTGTATTCCCTATGGTGTCTGGTTGGGACTGTAATCTCTACGGTGTCTGGTTGGTACTGTATTCTCTATGGCGTCTGGCTGGGACTGTATTCTCTATGGCGTCTGGTGGAACTGTATTCTCTGTGGTGTCTGGTTGGGACTGTAATCTCTACGGTGTCTGGTTGGGACTGTATTCTCTATGGTGTCTGGCTGGGACTGTATTCTCTATGAAGTCTGGTTGGGACTGTAATCTCTACGGTGTCTGGTTGGGACTGTATTCCCTATGGTGTCTGGTTCGGACTGTAATCTCTACGGTGTCTGGTTGGGACTGTATACTCTACGGTGTCTGGTTGGTACTGTATTCTCTGTGGTGTCTGGTTGGGACTGTATTCCCTATGGTGTCTGGTTGGGACTGTAATCTCTACTGTGTCTGGCTGGGACTGTATTCTCTATGAAGTCTGGTTGGGACTGTATTCTCTACGGTGTCTGGTTGGGACTATATTCTCTATGGTGTCTGGTCTGGACTGTATTCTCTATGGTCTCCTGTTGGGACTGTATTCTCTATGAAGTCTGGTTGGGACTGTATTCTCTACGGTGTCTGGTTGGGACTATATTCTCTATGGTGTCTGGTCTGGACTGTATTCTCTATGGTCTCCTGTTGGGACTGTATTCTCTACGGTGTCTGGTTGGGACTGTATTCTCTACGGTGTCTGGTTGGGACTGTATTCTCTACGGTGTCTGGTTGGGACTGTATTCTCTACGGTGTCTGGTTGGGACTGTATTCTCTATGGTGTCTGGTTGGGACTGTATTCTCTACGGTGTCTGGTTGGGACTGTATTCTCTACGGTGTCTGGTTGGGACTGTATTCTCTATGGTGTCTGGTTGGGACTGTATTCTCTATGGTGTCTGGCTGGGACTGTATTCTCTATGAAGTCTGGTTGGGACTGTAATCTCTACGGTGTCTGGTTGGGACTGTATACTCTACGGTGTCTGGTTGGTACTGTATTCTCTGTGGTGTCTGGTTGGGACTGTATTCCCTATGGTGTCTGGTTGGGACTGTAATCTCTACGGTGTCTGGTTGGGACTGTATTCCCTATGGTGTCTGGTTGGGACTGTATTCTCTGTGGTGTCTGGTTGGGACTGTATTCCCTATGGTGTCTGGTTGGGACTGTAATCTCTACGGTGTCTGGTTGGGACTGTATTCTCTATGGTGTCTGGCTGGGACTGTATTCTCTATGAAGTCTGGTTGGGACTGTAATCTCTACGGTGTCTGGTTGGGACTGTATTCCCTATGGTGTCTGGTTGGGACTGTAATCTCTACGGTGTCTGGTTGGGACTGTATACTCTACGGTGTCTGGTTGGTACTGTATTCTCTGTGGTGTCTGGTTGGGACTGTATTCCCTATGGTGTCTGGTTGGGACTGTAATCTCTACGGTGTCTGGTTGGGACTGTATTCTCTATGGTGTCTGGCTGGGACTGTATTCTCTATGAAGTCTGGTTGGGACTGTAATCTCTACGGTGTCTGGTTGGGACTGTATTCTCTATGGTGTCTGGTTGGGACTGTATTCTCTACGGTGTCTGGTTGGGACTGTATACTCTACGGTGTCTGGTTGGTACTGTATTCTCTGTGGTGTCTGGTTGGGACTGTATTCCCTATGGTGTCTGGTTGGGACTGTAATCTCTACGGTGTCTGGTTGGTACTGTATTCTCTATGGCGTCTGGCTGGGACTGTATTCTCTATGGCGTCTGGTGGGACTGTATTCTCTGTGGTGTCTGGTTGGGACTGTATTCTCTATGGTGTCTGGTTGGGACTGTATTCTCTGTGGTGTCTGGTTGGGACTGTATTCCCTATGGTGTCTGGTTGGGACTGTAATCTCTACGGTGTCTGGTTGGGACTGTATTCTCTATGGCGTCTGGCTGGGACTGTATTCTCTATGGCGTCTGGTGTAACTGTATTCTCTTCGGTGTCTGGTTGGGACTGTATTCTCTACGGTGTCTGGTTGGTACTGTATTCTCTATGGCGTCTGGCTGGGACTGTATTCTCTATGGCGTCTGGTGGGACTGTATTCTCTATGGTGTCTGGTTGGGACTGTATTCTCTGTGGTGTCTGGTTGGGACTGTATTCCCTATGGTGTCTGGTTGGGACTGTAATCTCTACGGTGTCTGGTTGGGACTGTATTCCCTATGGTGTCTGGTTGGGACTGTATTCTCTGTGGTGTCTGGTTGGGACTGTATTCCCTATGGTGTCTGGTTGGGACTGTAATCTCTACGGTGTCTGGTTGGGACTGTATTCTCTATGGTGTCTGGTTGGGACTGTATTCTCTGTTGTGTCTGGTTGGGACAGTATTTCCTATGGTGTCTTGTTGGGACTGTATTCTCTACTGTGTCTGGTTGGGACTGTATTCTCTACGGTGTCTGATTGGGACTGTATTCTCTACTGTTTCTGGTTGGGACTGTATTGTCACTAAACTGCCTGATTCAATGAGCCTTTTGGCTCCATAGGGAGCCATGTTCTTTCTCTGATACATTTCATCATCATCAATCATTTTTCCCATCCCTCTCTCTGGCCTTCCCCTCGATGGGTGGGATGAGGATGTTTCTCCAGTGGTCTGTCTATGACACTGTTACTGTCACTGTTATGTCTGTCTCCTCAGAAAGAACATGATGAGTGCTGTTGTGTCTGAATGGCATTCCTTTCTAACTTCCCAGACACTCCACCATATACAAAGAGAAGATTCTTGAATGATTCTTGGCTGATGGTATTGAGCAAATGATGACTAAATCTGTCTCTGTGCTTGGATTGATGTGGCCTTGCTAGATTGTTGAAAGGGGATTATATAGAGATGCCATTTTGGCTCCGTTGTGGCTTCATTGTGGCTCTGAGGCAAGGCTATTATAGTTTTGTGTTTTTATTCCAATAAGCTTTTCCATTTTTAGCTTCGGATAGTTTTCAGGCCGGATTAGCTAGTTTATGTTTGAAAAAATATTTCCACTGAGTTTTTATGTAATTTAGTTTCATTTTTAGTTTTAGTGTTAGTGTTAGGGAAAGAAAGCATGTGTGGGCCAGGCTAGGAGATATTTGTAAAGTTTTTTGGAATGTTTTCAACTGGGGGACAGTAATACATAAGGTGATTGGCTAGGTCATAGGTAAGGTTAGCTTTAAATTAGGTCAATAGTTCAATCTCAATGTTACTTGGATTTTAACTGAATAGCGCCGAGACTGGTGCAAAACAACAATACCCATGTTTACACCAATCCAATGCTTTTTAACTTTAGTAGTACATGAGAGAAGAATCAAGTTGGCTAGCTAGACGTTTTTTTCCCTGTTAGCAAATGATAGCTAGTGATAGTGATCGAAGATTATCTATATACTGACAAGATACTGAACTGACCGCTCTTACAATGGGAATAAATGCCCGCAAAGGCAGGTGGGAGAAGGCGGGGACATTCCAGCCAATGAGAGGGCAGATACACGTGTGATATAAAATCGATTTTTAGCCGGAATGCCACATGCATCCACTTATATCAGCCCATTCGTAACAACCTAAACATGAAGAAACGTCCACGTTAGCTCTGCTTTGGTGCTCCTTTCCACTCCCTGCTGCGTATGTTCTTCAGTGGTGTGGAAGTGAGTTAGCCCTGGGAGGTCTGACAGCAGTCCTCCACATGGGGCCTCAACCCCTCATCCATCTGGAGTCAGACCACCACACGCAACCCAACCAGCCCTGTGATTTACACTGGTCCAGAACTCACCACACACACAACCAGCCCTGTGATTTACACTGGTCCAGAACTCACCACACACACAACCAGCCCTGTGAGTGACACTGATGTTAGATTCATCTCATCCCCCCCAGGGGAAAACTATCTGGACATCCTTATAATGTCCTGTGTATGCATGCATGTGTGTGTGTGTGTGTGTGTGTGTGTGTGTGTGTGTGTGTGTGTGTGTGTGTGTGTGTGTGTGTGTGTGTGTGTGTGTGTGTGTGTGTGTGTGTGTGTGTGTGTGTGTGTGTGTGTGTGTGTGTGTGTGTGTGTGTGTGTGTGTGTGTGTGTGTGTGTGTGTGTGTGTGTGTGTGTGTGTGTGTGGAGAGAGAGACATTGTGTGTGTGTGCTGCTTTACAACATTATGAGTTGTCAATCACATTATTACATTCATAGCTCTGGGCCTGTTCTTTTACAAGTTGGTGTCTGGGGTTGAACGAGTTCTCAGTGCTTTCCTTTGGTCTTAAAGGTGCTCCCGTTCCCACTCAGCTAGAAGAGCGAGTTAGCCCTCTGGTGTAGGTTCTGCTGCTGGTGGAGAGAGTAGGAGAGAGAAAGGCACGGATGGAGATAGAGATAGAGGGAGGGAAGGGGTTCTGAGAGTTAGAGAGAGACGCTGTTCAGTCATTTATATTTCTTATTCGTTTTCCAGCATACGTTTCCGAGAGTAGAATCTAGAGAAGGAGAGATTACTCAGCGAAGGAGGGAGTGAGAGAGAGAGAGAGGTCCTTGTCCTGTTCTTGAAATGGACATCATCAGCACATTAATAAAGGAGCCTGATCACTCGCTCCCTCTCTCTGACACTCGTCCACTCACCCCTTTCATTCATAAGTGTCATTTGTATTTGTATTTATTATGGATCCCCATTAGTTCCTGCAAAGGCAGTAGCTACTCTTCCTGGGGTCCAGCAAAATTAAGGCACCTAAACCATTTAAAAAATCATTACAATACATTTCAGAACAGATTTCACAACACATTAAGTCTGTGCCTTCAGGCCACTACTCTTCTACCACACATCTACAACACAAAATTAATGTCAATGTGGGTATAGTCCATATGTTATCATGTATGTGTGTGTAAGTACGTGTCTTTGCCTGTGTGTGTGTCTCTTCACAGTCCCCGCTGTTCCATAAGGTGTATTTTTATCTGTTTTTTAAATCAGATTTTAAATTAGTTTTAAATGAGTTACTTGATGTGAAATAGAGTTCTATGTAGACATGGATCTATGTAGTACTGTGCACCTCCCATAGTCTGTTCTGGACTGTGAAGAGACCTTTGCTGGCATGTCTTGTGAGGTATGCATGGGTGTCTGAACTGTGTGCTAGTAGCTTAAACAGACAGCTCGGTGCTTTCAACATGTAAATACCTCTCACAAATACAAGAAGTGATGAATTCAATCTCTCCTATACTTTGAGCCTGAAGAGATTGACATAAATATTGGTATTGTTAGCTCTCTGTGTACATTTAAGGCCAGCTGTGCTGCCCTGTTCTGGGCCAATTTTAATATTTTTGGCATCTGACCACACGACTGGACAGTCCAGGTACGACAAAACTAGAGCTTGTAGGACATGCCTTGTTGATAGCATTGTTAAGAAGGAAGAGCAGCACTTTATTATGGACCGACTTCTCCCCATCTTAGCTATTGATGCATCAATATGTTTTGACCATGATAGTTTACAATCCAGGGTTTATCCAAGCAGTTTAGTCTCCTCAACTTCCACATTATTCACATTCCACATTATTCATTACTATATTTAGTTGAGGTTCAGGGTTTAGTGAATGATTTGTCCCAAATACAATGCTTTTAGTTTTTGAAATATTTAGGACTGACTTATTTCTTGCCAGCCATTCTTAAACGGACTGTAACTCTTTGTTAAGTGTTGCAGTGATTTCACTTCCTGTGGTAGCTGACGTGTATAGTGTTGAGTCATCAGCATACATAGACACACAGGCTTTGCTACGAGCCAGTGGCAGGCCAGTGTGGTCCTTCTGTAGCTCAGTTGGTAGAGCATGGCGCTTGTAACGCCAGGGTAGTGGGTTCAATCCCCGGGACCACCCATACGTAGAATGTATGCACACATGACTGTAAGTCGCTTTGGATAAAAGCGTCTGCTAAATGGCATATATTATATATATTTATTAGTAAAGATTGAAAAATGTAAAGGGGCCTATACAGCTGCCCTGGGGAATGCCTGACTCTACTTGGATTATGTGGAAGTGGAAGAGTGCAGCTTCTGGTTTCTCTACACACCACAGACCAGCAATTATTATTCAACATATGAATCCCTACAAAACTTCTTGTATGACCTTTTATACACTATATTAGGCCCAGCCCTTGGAACTTTAGTTTTCCTAGATATGGCTACTATGATCACTGCATGGATTTGAATTGTGCTTTAGAGCAGATTTCTGCAGCGTTAGTAAAGATGTGAACAATACATGTGGATGATTTCATTCCTGTGCTGTTTATAAATACCCTTGTAGGTTGACTGATAACCTGAACCAGGTTGCAGGCACTGGTTACAGTTTGAAGCTTTTTCTTGAGTGGGCAGCTTGATGAAAGTTGATATCACATCTGTTGATATCACATACATTATCAAGCATTTCACACGTCATCCAGATACGGACTCTTAGCACTTGGTGGTCTATAGCTGCTTCCCACCAGAATGGGCTTCAGGTGAGGCAGGTGAACCTGTAGCCATAAAACTTGAACAGCCTTTTAAATTAGATCCCCTCTAAGCTTTACAGGAATATGACTCTGAACATGAATGGAAACACCTCTACTTTTGTCATTCATGTCTCTTCGGAAGATGCTGAAAACATGTATTTTTACCACTGTATGAATGTTATCTGTTACTGGCAAGTTATCGATTTCATTCACCTTGTTTCTTAGGCTACGTATGTTAATGTGCGCTATTTTTATTTTGCAGTTTTCTGGGAGACTTGATTGTTTTTATTGCTTCATTGGGAGGCTTATCAGAGGTAGACATGACAGTGATATGTATGTTTGAGCTGATAGTGCAAGGTGATCCTTCACACAGTGGACTTCCCAGTAGAGCAAACCGCCTCAGTGCTAACAGTATAACTCAGGTTCATAGGAGCATGATTACTGCTGACAATAGCTGTAGTATTGACAGAGGCATTCAGGGGAGATAGATGGACATAAATTAATTTACTTACATTATGACTGCCAACATCCCTGGTACAATGTACATTTGCAGCAGCACTAGGACAACTCAGCGACACAATGGTGGGGATTATCTGAGCAGGGCTTGGGTCACTGATTAGTCATTGTCTCAACGCAGCCTTGAAATGCGCGGACACGGTCCAGGAGCCAAGATGATTCCTGTAGAGCATCTTCTGTTTCCAAAAGGTGTCAAAGTTAAATAAATGTTTTGCCAACAGAGCTACAGTTGTCTTTTAGCCAACTGTGTAATGCCAGTAGCCTGCTGAATATTTCACAGCAAGCACAGTGATGTTACCGGGTCTAAAACAATTGGCTGCTTTTTGGAATCTTTCAGAGCTTTAAAATCAATTTTTAGCAGTCCTGAGCTAGCCCTCCTAATGTTGTTTGACCTCACATGGACTACGGCAGTGCCAGCCCCCGGCAACAGTTGTAGAATGGTAGGAAGCAGCCTTTTAATGTCCTGTACTCGTGATCCAGGAGAGTACAGGGTTTTTTCCCCTGGGAACCGAGATGTTTTGTCACCAAAGAAACTATAGCTGGTTAAATGGTTGAGGAGATCTGGCTTTTCTTTCGCCTCGAGTCATTTAGAAGACCCCTCAAGGATCGTTGGGAGGTGGGGCCCGATGGACACGAGCCAGCCACAATGGATTCTAGGGGGCCGGAGTCTCAGACACCTTCACAGTCTGATGACCGGGAGCTCTGAAGATCTGCTGTAGAAGCCCCCAGAGGCGCAGCTACCTTCGGATCCGATCTCGAAGCGATAGCCCCCAGGGATGAAGGCACCAGAACCCCCGGATCCAGGCCGGCGAAGCCATTTGAAATCTGTATCCGGTCCCATCGCCAAGGAGGCCCCTATTGCCAAAGGCTGCTGCTTTCGACTTCCACTGCGAATGAGGTGCCTTCATGGCTGGTTGGTAGGATTAAGAATAGGAACATCTACTAAGTCGTTTAGATGCAACCTACTAACTCCGTTCTCCAGGGAAAGGAGAGACCCCTTCGGGGAAGGATCCCTGCAGAGCACTGGCCAGTCGACTGAGGAGAGACGACACGGCGGCGACACTCCCACCAGGCTAGACTGGCATCCAGCTACTGGAGTAGAGGAGAAAGATAAAGTAGGATTGGAGTGGATTCCCCAGTAGCTTGTGTAAGTTCCCTACTTGTTTGCTAAGAGCAGCCCCTTTGCCCCTGTCGTCCTCTGGAAGCAAAGAGTCGTTACATTGAAAGTCCGGACGGTCCACATTGTCCCGGAATAGAGCAAAATAAACACAGCTCCTGCAGTGTGGAAAACGTTTGTTAGTGACCACCGTCTGAGACTGCAGGCTAGCTGGTGAGATAGAGAAGGGCAGACATCCAGCTCTCCATCCTAATAACCCAGCAAGCCAAGGAGACAGAGAGAGGATAATGTTATTGACTTTACAGGCACACGGTGTGAGTGTGTGTGCGCATTTATGTGTGTGTGCGCGACTATGTGAGACTACTCATCTATGTGACGGTGCATATGTATGCATGCAAATCAGTTAGTAAGATCCCTTCCTTCAGGTCTAGTTTAGGCAGACATGTGGCAGCAGTTGTGTGTTTTGCTTCCTCTCTAAGAGTGTGTGTGTGGGTTACCCTCTGTAATAACATATCTCATACAGTCATTCAGAGTGGTTAAAGGATTTAAAGCTCACATCATGTATTTGTGTCTCAGTGGAGAACAGATCATTTCCTGTAACTGCAGGATGGGGTTAGAGATTAGTAGTGGTAGTAATTGTGTACAGGTAGGACCTCACTGAGGAATAATAAATATCATTCAATATCATTAAGCTGAACGACTATCAAACGACTTTCCTAAATGCAGGATTTGGGAGCAGGGCTGTTAGCTGTTGTTACTACTTGCGATGTACACAAGCTCAGAGTAGACAAGTCACATGTCCCATAGCAGAAAGGATGTGAACGAGATTGCGGGATGGAGGGAAAGTGACTGCAGAGTGGCACATGTCCCTGTATCTGTACAGTCCACTGTACAGTCCACTGTATATCTAGTGATGCTGTGTGTAGGACTCTCCTCTCTAATTTTAGAATGTCTGGCCGGAGGGCTGAGCTGAGGAACACAAAAAGAGAGAGAGGAGGAAGGGAGGGGAGAGAGGAGGAGAACACAGGATCCTGCTGAGCCCCATAGCACGCACCGCCCTTTAGAAGAGATTGCACACAGAAGAGAAGGGTAAATGGAGATGGAGAGAGCGAGCGAGAGAGAGAGAGAGAGAGAGAGAGAGAGAGAGAGAGAGAGAGAGAGAGAGAGAAGCACACCAAGCTATTGCCGCCCCTGGCGTCAGCGATTTGGCCACATGAGCAGGGTGTGTGTGTTTGTGTGTTTGTGTGTTTGTGTGTGTGTTAGTGACAGCCCTCCAGTCTGCCTGTCCATCACACGTATGCCACCATAGCCTTCCTCCTACCTCCTAGAGGAGATAACTGGGGGAGTCCCCACTAATGTGTGTGTGTTTCTGTCTGTGTATATGCGTGTGCGTGCGTGTGTAGAATAATACCTTGGAGTAATGATTGTATGCATTTAAATTAGAAAAAATAACTATTGAAGGAAGTGATACGTTTAAAAAAAAAACGTATCTCCTCCACTGGTATCCTCAGTCGATACACACACACACACACACACACACACACACACACACACACACACACACACACACACACACACACACACACACACACACACACACACACACACACACACACACACACACACACACACACACACACACACACACACACACACACACACACACACACACACATTGTTTTGGCCACAGGCTATAGCTGGTTCCAGCTGGATTTAAAGCCACAATGTTTCTCAAAAACCTCAGGAGAGTATTCCCTCCCTCTTCCATTTCCTTCCCTCTCTCCCTCTTATTCTTGCTCTCCCTCCTCCCTCTCTCCTGCTGTCCTTAGTTTAACCATAAATAATAGTTTTACTTTAATAGACAACCACCATCTATCCAAGCGAAATTCAGTTGTTTATTTTTATTTAGTGATCCACATTAACACTGTTATAAAATATATACTATACAGTACATACAACATTTCTCTTTCAACATTAAAATAGTATGGGGACCACAGGAGGTTGGTGGCATCTTAATTGGGGAGGACAGGCTCGTGGTAATGGCTGGAGCGGAATCACGAGAATGATTTCAAATGCATTGATGACGTTCCATTTCAGCCATTATTATGAGCCGTCCTCCCCTCAACAGCCTCCTGTGATGCGAACCTATACCGTATTAACTCTAAATAATCCTTATATACAGTATGTGTTATATACTTACCTTTACCAGAGAGAGAGAGAGAGAGCGAGGGAGAGAGAGAGGAGTGTGGGAGTGAGTCCATGTATCTCAGTATTTAAAGTGGAACTGACAGCGTTTTAACTCATTTGCATATATGAAACAAACAGACATAATCATAATAACAGCCAAAAATATCAAATTCCCAGTTCATGCAATCAAAACCAACCTTATAAGAGGTTTTGAAATTAGTTTCTATTTGACTCAACATTCCATGTCACAGAGTAAGACATATTTGGCAGGACAGATGGATGCAGTACAATGCATGATTAATATAATTAACCAATACATGTCCTGTTAGTCCGGTAAATATTGCTATGAGGTTGTAAATCACAGCTGGCCTGGTACGTTGTTTGTTGCCTCTAGCCATTCGGTTTAGAGTTCCAATTAATATTTTGGACAAAAAAGGACGAATGGCAATACATTCAAACTAGCAAGGGCAGTGATAACATGTCAGTCATATACTGGCTAATAGGCTAGCGTATCTATTTACAGTTGAAGTCGGAAGTTTACATCCACTTAGGTTGTAGTCATTAAAACTCGTTTTTCAACCACTCCACAACTTTCTTGTTAACAAACTATAGTTTTGGCAAGACGGTTAGGACATCTACTTTGTGCATGACACAAGTCATTTCTCCAACAATTTTTTACAGACAGATTATTTCACTTATAATTCACTGTATGACAATTCTAGTGGATCAGAAGTTTACATACACTAAGTTGACTGTGCCTTTAAACAGCGTGGAAAATTCCAGAAGCTTTAGAAGCTTCTGATAGGCTAATTGACATAATTTGAGTCAATTGGAGGTGGTGTACCTGTGGATGTATTTCAAGGCCTACCTTCAAACTCAGTGCCTCTTTGCTTGACATAATGGGAAAATTAAAAGAATTCAGCCAAGACCTCAGAAACAAATTGTAGACCTCCACAAGTCTGGTTCATCCTTGGGCACAATTTCCAAACGCCAGAAGGTACCACGTTCATTTGTACAAACAATAGTATGCAAGTATAAACACCAGGCTTGCAAGCCAAAGAACACCATCCAAATCGTGAAGCACGAGGGTGGCAGCATCATGTTGTGGGAGTGCTTTGCTGCAGGAGGGACTGGTGCCCTACACAAAATAGATGGCATCATGAGGGAGGGAAATTTATGTGGATATATTGAAGCAACATCACAAGACATCAGTCAGGAAGTTATAATGTTTGGTCTCAATGGGTCTTCCAAATGGACAATGACCCCAATCATACTTCCAAAGTTGTGGTAAAATGTAGCGGTAATCACAAAACCCTGACCTCAATCCCATAGAAAATGTGTGGGCATAACTGAAAAAGTGTGTGCCAGCAAGGAGGCCTAGAAACCTGACTCAGTTACACTAGCTCTGTCTGGAGGAATGGGACAAAATTCACCCAACTTATTGTGGGAAGCTTGTGGAAGGCTACCCGAAACGTTTGACCCAAATTAAACAATTTCAAGGCAATGCTACTAAATACTAATTGAGTGGATGTAAAACTTCTGACCCAATGTTTGGTGGGTCCTATTTCGGAGGACGCATGACTCAACCTTCTCCTCTCCCGAACTTGTTGGGGAGATGCAGCGATGAGACAAGATTGTAATCAGAAAATTGGGGGTAAAACATTTTTTATAAAATATTTATTATTGCTTAAACGCCGTCAGTTCCATTTCAAACAGGATGTAGTTCAGTGGTATTCAAACTTTTTCAGGATGGACCCCGTTTTCACCACCAGAATTTCTCGGGACACATTTTTTTCATAAGAAGTAGATCAACAAATAGCCTTAAATTCATTACATTTTCATCTCTTGTGAAAATGGAAACAAACCAATGAATACATTTACTCAATAAAGTAAACATTTTCAAATGATCTTTTTCAAATTTTGGGAATATTGTCCTATACAATAATGTCTACTCTTTTGTTCTTAAAATGTTTTAAATAGTAATTGGCGAGCTTGCTGCAGTTCCCCACGACCCCGACTTTGAATACCACTGATCTAACGGATGGATGATTCTGCACAACTTCCTTGCAGGCAGATGAATGCCAGGCTACAGAACATATTCCCCGTTGGTAACTGCTCTACAGACCTCCATTTCAAAACTACTCTTGACACGATTGGCTAGTGAGTAAGGTCAGAGGTCACATATAACAGTGCAGCCAGACATGATGTATGATGGATGTCAGTGAGAGTGTCAGTGCTGTGACTTTAACCTCCCTCTATACATCCCTCCCTCTCCCCTTCCTCCCTCTCACCAAAATATGTATTTCATCCACCCTTCACAGTGCTGACTGTCTACGACTGTTGGACTTTAACCCCATATCCTCCCTGTGTGCTTTTGAAAGTCGCGGCGTCTCACACACACACACACACACGCCACCAGCTAGTTCCCTAGCTAGTGCACTACTTTTGACCAGAGCCCTATGAAGAGTAGTCCATTACGTAGGGAATAAGGCACCATTTGGGACACAGCCTGGGTTAATGTCCCAGCGTCACACCAGCACCAGTGAGTAGGTTGTAGGTTAGAGACTATACATGTGCAGTGCTAATGTGGTTCGAGTGAAATAAAGAGAGTGGTTCCTTTCCACTGACTGTCTGTCGCCTCAGCATCACTCTCTAGTGGTTTCAGACTCAAATCACATTTATGATGAGAAATATACAAGTAAATAAGTGTACAGTATTATGTGAAAGGGACCTTGCAAATATAATCAGATTGATTGATTGATTGATTGATTGATTGATTGATTGATTGAGGGCAAGTTAATGACATAGAGTTCCCGGTGGTTTCCATAGAGATATGGAACGGCAGCATCTTGACAGAGAGGGATATGGTGTGATGTGGTTAGATATTGGTGGTGTGTGAGCGTGCCTGCCTTCCTGCTGCCTGCTGCCTCGGTGCAAGCGTGTGTTTCTATGTGTGTGTGTTCTGACAGGGGAGATAATGACCAATAAGGCTCCGGGGTGGCTGGCCTGTCATGCTCCAGGGGGCTCTGCCTCTAGCCTCTACACGCACACACACACACTGTGAAACTACACACACACTGTGAAACTACACACACACTGTGAAACTACACACACACTGAGACACACACACCGAGGAATACACAAAGGAGAAACACAGAGCAATAGAAAGATCCGGAAATACACATGCAGACATTTCAAATCAAGACCGTAGCCTTGTGAATTCCAGATAGAAACTGTCACTGTACAGAATACTGCCTGTACTGTAAATAGTAGAAAATGAATGAGAGTGACAGCAGTTTGTCCTTCACACATGATGTGAGACTTACTTGACAGTGATTCTTCTTGTTCAGTCACACAGTACATTCCCATCTCTCAACTACACGTATAGTTGTTATAATGAGTACTTCAGAGTTCCATTTGGAAATCTTCTTTGAATCAGATGCGTTTACCAGACTAAAGTATTTAAACAGCTGCAGTCTGAATAATTATTCTTTAGTTTGTAGATTTCTTTGCCATTTCAACGTGGGAATGATCTCCACGTTCTCTGGTCTTGTCCTCTGGTAGAGTTGTAGTTTAAACCACTTCACACACCAGCGTCACCAGGCATGTTTTGGTCTGAGAAATTCAACCATTTGCAACCTTAGCTTACACCTGGGTTTGCGTGGTCTGGTTTGAATTTTATCAGGAGTGGGTTTTAGACACGTCTGAGAAAAGGGCGGTCCATGACACCGACGTAATGTCTGTGCTCGCGTGGGCGTTGCCATTGATTTGGTTAACTTGATATGAAAACACATATTTTCTCATTTAGAAGGTGAACATCACATTACATCTTTTCACAAATAGTTTCATGTTTAATCACATACGTTTCACAATATTTAGATGTAAACCTGACCACTGGGAAATTTACACTTTAAGAGATACAGTTATGTGTGTTTCCTGTCCTTCATGAGATCACCAAATGAAACACACTCTTCATGACTGCCCCCTAAGTGTCCAAGGACCACTCCACGGACCAGCACATGTTATAAACAGAAGCGTGCTACATGGCAGACCAATCTGAACTCATATCTCGGCATGTCCATTCTCGGCAGCCCATATCTCGGCAGCCCATTCATTATCTCAGCCAATCATGGCTTGCGGGAAGGTTCCTGCCTTTTTCCGTGGCTAAACAAGCTAGCATGTAATTTAACAATTTTACTTGTATTTACAGTGGGGGGGAAAAGTATTTAGTCAGCCACCAATTGTGCAAGTTCTCCTACTTAAAAAGATGAGAGAGGCCTGTAATTTTTATCATAGGTACACTTCAACTATGACAGACAAAATGAGAAAAAAAATCCAGAAAATCACATTGTAGGATGTTTAATGAATTTATTTGCAAATTATGGTGGAAAATAAGTATTTGGTCAATAACAAAAGTTTATCTCAATACTTTGTTATATATATTTGTTGGCAATGACAGAGGTCAAACATTTTCTGTAAGTCTTCACAAGGTTTTCACACACTGTTGCTGGTATTTTGGCCCATTCCTCCATGCAGATCTCCTCTAGAGCAGTGATGTTTTGGGGCTTTTGCTGGGCAACACGAACGTTCAACTCCCTCCAAAGATTTTTTATGGGGTTGAGATCTGGGGACTGGCTAGGTCACTCCAGGACCTATCTGTCTAGTTCTGCTCTGCATGCATTATTTGGTGTTTTACATTACACACAGAGGATGTTTTTTCAGAATTCTGCATGCAGAGACTCAATTTGGTGTTTGGTGTCACCTTTTGTGAATTCTTGGTTGGTAAGCGGACCCGCAGACCTCACATCCATAAAGGGCAATGTCTTCTACAGAATAGCTGATTCAAGTATTTTTTTCCAGATCTTAATATAGGGATGTCAAATTCTATATTCCTATTGATGGCATAGAAGGCCATTCTTGCCTTTTTTCTCAGATATGTCACAGCTTTGTGGAAGTTACCTGTGGTGTTGATGTAGGTATAGTAGGTATAGTTTTTTGTGTGCACTAGGGAAACATTGTCTAGATGAAATTTGTATTTGTGGTCCTTGACCTTTTTTGAACTTTTTTGTAACACCATTATTTTTGTCTTACTGAGATTTACTGTCAGGGCCCAGGTCTGACAGAATCTGTACAGAAGATCTAGGTGCTGCTGTAGACTTTCAACAGAAGCAGCAGATCATCAATAAACAGTGGACATTTGATTTCAGATTCTAGTAGGGTGAGGCCGGGTGCTGCAGACTGTTCTAGTGCCCTCGCCAATTTGTTGATATATATGTTGAAGAGGGTGGGGCTTAAGCTGCATCCCTGTCTCACCCCACAGCCCTATGGAAAGAAATGTGTGTGTTTTTTGTCAATTTTAACCGCACACTTGTTGTTTGTGTACATGGATTTTATAAGGTTGTATGTTTTTCCGCTAATGCTGCTTTTCATCAATTTGTATAGCAGACCCTCATGTCAAATTGAGTCAAAAACTTTTTTAAAAAATCAACAAAGTATGAAAAGACTTTGCCTTTGTTTTGGTTTGTTTGTTTGTCCATTAGGGTTTGCAGGGTGAATACGTGGTCTGTTGTACGGTCATTTGGTGAAAGCCAATTTGACTTTTTCTCAGTACATTGTTTTCTCTGAGGAAATGTACAAGTCTGCGATTATTGATGCAATGGATTTTCCCAAGGTTGCTGTTGATGCATATCCCACGATAGTTAACGGGGTCACATTTATCTCCACTTTTGTGGATTGGGGTGATCAGTCCTTGGTTCCAAATATTGGGGGAAATGCCAGAGCTGTGGATGATGTTAAAGAGTTTAAGTATAGCCAATTGGAATGTGTAGTCTGTATATTTTATAATCTCATTTAGGATACCATTGTCATAGTTGTGTCTCGGGGGGCATATTTGGGAAGGAATACTGTCACCTCCAGGTAGGTGCTTGTCGTCCTGTGTGCTGAGAGTGTCAAGTTCTTGTCCAGTTGTGACACTTACGTCGCCACTGAGTTGTACATGTTCCTGGGCCTGGAAATGGTTGACCTCCGCCTCTAGGATGGAGAAGCTGTCATCGTTAAAATATGGGGATTCTATTGGGGGGATATAGTTATCACACACATGTTTCTCTGCTGAGATCATTTCCTTATTAACTCCTAGCCAGATGTTAAATGTTCCAGTTTAGACTAATTTAATAGAGTGGGTTGGGTCTGCTCTATACCAAATTAGCATACCCCTGTGTGTCTTCCCTGTTTCACACCTGGTAGTTTGGTGGATGGGACTACCAGCCCTCTGAAACCTAGAGGGCAACCAGTGGGTTCGTCTCCTCTCTACCATGTCTCTCTTGTAGGATGACAATGTCTGTATTTCCAATTTCTTTGATTCGCTTTAGGCTAAAGGCAGATGACCTCAGAAATTGTATATTCCAGGATGAGATAGTAAAAACGTTGTGTTCCATAGGGTTTAGTGTTGTTTTCGTGTTGTTCAGACCCAGACCATTCCAGTAGGTGTGAGCAGAGCATGTTGAGCATCTGATATAGAACTTTTAGGTTGCAGAATGGGACTTGGGAGTGTGTATTGGTGGGGGTTGGGCCTGTTTCTTTGCTCATGGCCTGGGCATATGTGCGACTGTCATGTTGAGGTCTTTGCTGCAGGGGCGGTTGGCATGGGGTGGGGCAGAAGGGTCATAGGTCTGATCTGGGGTGGGGGGGGTGGCTGATGATGCTGTGGTCTTGGTGTAGGTCCTCTTGGCGTGGGTTCTCTTGGTGCAGGTCCTTCGGGAGGGGATCTTGCAGGTCTGGGAGGGATGTCCGTTGTTTAGTTGCTCCTGTGTGAGGTGCTGTGGCTGCGGTTGAGGGTGACATCCTTCAGGTTCCTGGCAAAAGTTGTATTTGCTGCCTTGTAGAGGTGGACCTGGCTGTAAAGGCTGTTCAAGTCCAGGGTGGAGTGGTGGGGCAGGTAGACATTAGGTTTTGAGGCACAGTCCTGGGAAATTCTTGTATTTACCCACTGCATGGTGGCAGGGTGAAAGTCTTTTCTTGTTAGCAGAGTGGAGATGACCACTTGTGCATTTGGGAAGGTGGAAGAAGCTTTTTCAATCACTCCCTTGAGTCAATGAGGAGCACAATCTCTGGCTTTTATGTGTCCTCGGTGGATGTGTGGGAGTTGTCAGGAGGGCTATCGGGGAAGCTGACTGGGGTTGTTAGGAGTGGGTGGGGTCTGTTGGGTTGGTGGGTCCTGTGTTGTCTGTACCATTGTGGTGTTGAGGTTGTGGTCCGGGTCGGAGGTGGGCTGTTCTGCTCGATTCTCTGGGGTAGTATCCTGGAGCCGGATTCACAAAACCTTCTTAGGAAGACATTTCTTCTTAACTGCCATTTTATCTTTAACTAGAGCCTTAAGAAGAATGTTAAGCAAAGTTGCTGTTCCTCAATAAAGTTATTGGCAATGTTCTTAATATTTTTCCTATGTTTCTTGCTAAGAAAAAAGATTCTTAAAAATAATGTTTTAGGATTTCTTCTTGGAAATGTAATTAACGAATGGATACTTTTGCAACCACGTTTTCTTGCGCCACTGCGACAGACACACTTGGTTACCGGACATTTAAATACAGCAAGAAAACTCATTAAGCGCGCATTATCAAATCAAATCAAATGTATTTATATAGCCCTTCGTACATCAGCTGATATCTCAAAGTGCTGTACAGAAACCCAACATAAAACCCCAAACAGCAAGCAATGCAGGTGTAGAAGCACGGTGGCTAGGAAAATAACAGAACATGGCCAAGATGTTCAAATGTTCATAAATGACCAGCATGGTCCAATAATAATAAGGCAGAACAGTTGAAACTGGAGCAGCAGCACGGCCAGGTGGACTGGGGACAGCAAGGAGTCATCATGTCAGGTAGTCCTGAAGCATGGTCCTTGGGCTCAGGTCCTCCGAGAGAGAGAAAGAAAGAGAGAAAGAGAGAATTAGAGAGAGCACACTTAAATTCACACAGGACACCGAATAGGACAGGAGAAGTACTCCAGATATAACAAACTGACCCAAGCCCCCCGACACAAACTACTGCAGCATAAATACTGGAGGCTGAGACAGGAGGGGTCAGCAGACATTATCTACCTAGCTAGTAAATAACAACATATTACAATATTCTAGAAGTGTTACATAGCTAGCGTTAGCTCGTCAATTTGGAAAGAAGAACTTGGCTAACGTTAACATCGTTAGCTATGTTGGCTATAATTTCGTTACGCGTAAGCTAGCTAGCTACCGAACTTACTGGTCGCGCAGTTCGACCGCCACCATCTCTCCTGTCATGGACAACACCTTCTTCTCCGGCTGGTCCATATGAATGGTCTCTCAGCTCCCTTTTTCTTGGCAGCTGACTTGATGTCGGATCACTATTTTGTATGGCGGCGTCACTGTTCCTTGCCATACCCCCGACTCGGTCACTCTCACCCATCCTCTCTTTTTGGTCTCTGCATTGACCCAGCAGTTATCGAGTCTCCCCAACAGCAACTATTTCCTGGCTGTTATTTCCTCCACCATCACTTCAAGCTCTTGTGAGTAACTTCAGGCTATAATATGAGAAAAATAACGTTTGTTTTTGTGCATAAAGGGTTTGCGAACAAACTAAAAAAGTATGTTCTTGAGACATAAAGCAGATAAATGTAATTAAATGTAAATATCAACACTTTATTAAAGTGGACCAAATCCTATCATCCCTGTCACATAGGCTTATTTATTGGTTTCAAACACGCCACTAATGTCAGTGTCACATAAGATATTTGCGTAGTTCTTAGGAAAGATATTTATAACGTTCCTAGGAAAACTATGATGTCTTAAGAACGTTTTGAGGAATTGCACTTTATATGAACTATTATATGAACGCCATATTATTTTCCTTAAGAAACTTCTTATGTTTTTTTCTAATGTTGTGCTTTGTAAATCTGGCCTCTGCTCTCTGTAACGCCTCAGCTTTCTCACCTCCTCCTTCAGTACTATTAGCTGGGCCATGTTCCTTTCTTTCCTCCTTCAGTACTGTTAGCTGGGCCATGTTCCTTTCTTTCCTCCTTCAGTACTGTTAGCTGGGCCATGTTCCTTTCTCTCCTCCTTCAGTACTGTTAGCTGAGCCATGTTCCTCTCCCTCCTCCTTCAGTACTATTAGCTGGGCCATGTTCCTTTCTTTCCTCCTTCAGTACTGTTAGCTGGGCCATGTTCCTTTCTCTCCTCCTTCAGTACTGTTAGCTGGACCATGTTCCTCTCTCTCTTCCATTAGTGCTGTTAGCTGGGCCATGTTCCTCTCCCTCCTCCTTCAGTACTGTTGGCTGGGCCATGTTCCTTTCTCTCCTCCTTCAGTACTGTTAGCTGGGCCATGTTCCTTTCTCACCTCCTTCAGTACTGTTAGCTGGGCCATGTTCCTTTCTCTCCTCCTTCAGTACTGTTAGCTGAGCCATGTTCCTCTCCCTCCTCCTTCAGTACTATTAGCTGGGCCATGTTCCTTTCTTTCCTCCTTCAGTACTGTTAGCTGGGCCATGTTCCTTTCCCTCCTCCTTCAGTACTGTTAGCTGGGCCATGTTCCTTTCTCTCCTCCTTCAGTACTGTTAGCTGGGCCATGTTCCTTTCTCTCCTCCTTCAGTACTGTTAGCTGGGCCATGTTCCTTTCTCTCCTCCTTCAGTACTGTTAGCTGGGCCATGTTCCTTTCTCTCCTCCTTCAGTACTGTTTGCTGGGCCATGTTCCTTTCTCTCCTCCTTCAGTACTGTTAGCTGGGCCATGTTCCTTTCTCTCCTCCTTCAGTACTGTTAGCTGGGCCATGTTCCTTTCTCTCCTCCTTCAGTACTGTTAGCTGGGCCATGTTCCTTTCTCTCCTCCTTCAGTACTGTTAGCTGGGCTGTGTGTTTCTCTCTTTCAGTCTGGAGTGAAGCCAGCTCTCTCAGACAGCCGTCTCTCTCCACCTTGTTGGGGGTGCTTCTTTGTTTTGTGGGTGTTGTCAGTGTGTTCTCTCGCTCTCTCTCTCTCTCTTTCTACACCACACCTCTATCACTCCTCTTTCATCCCTCTATCCCTGCCAGTGCCTCTATCCCTTTGTATTATTTGAAGGTGACCCAGAGGTGTCCTGATCCTTCCTCCATCTTTCCCACATCCTTCATTCAACCCCTCCAGCTTAATAACATTGGCCGCCACCATCATTGCTAATGGCCCTGCATAAGTAGCCATTAGGAAATCAGCCTCTTCCTCTATCTTCTATCCCCCCCCTCTCGTTTTCTCTCCCTCAAGCCTCTGCTCCAGCATGCGCTCCGCACCATTGCCTCACTTGATGGGATTGAACCTCATGCCTTCCCATCCCCCAAACATCTGCCCCTCCCTCCCTCCTTCCATACCTGCCACCCCCTCCTCTTTACCCCCTGCATCACTGTAAAGTCTTATTGCTCACCCCACAAAGCCTCCAGAGCCACCAGCCAATAGAGAGTCTTACTGAGAGTGCCACCAGCCAATAGGAAGGCCTACTGAGCCCCCGATACCTCCCGCTGAGCGACATCATGACAGCGTTAAGTCTCAGAATTGACATCATACTGATAGCCAATCAGAACACTGAATACGGAGGATTATGTTAAAGTAACATCAAACTGATGTTTCAACAGTGTTTTTACGTGTGTGTGTGCATTTACGTATGTGTGTGTCTTCGCCCAGACAGTCAGCTAGGTGTTATCTAGTGAAGTAAGGCTTTATGTAAGGCCTGAGATGAAAGAGTCAGAGAGACCAGAGGGAGCAGAGCAGAGTGAATCCTCCTCACAGCTCTTCACCACCAGACTAATACTGCTCGTCTCTCCCCTCCTCTCCCCAAGGTAGTTATGTGAAGAGCCATAGCGAGAGAGAAAGATTGGGAGAGAGGAAGTGGAGCACTTCGAAGCGTTTGCGCGTGCATCTCAGACGGTATTTTTGCTCCTGAAATGGGATGTGCTCAGCCTGTAGACATGTGTTGGTCTCGTGTGTTGCGTGAGTCAGTAGCTTTGTTCCAGGGCATCAGTGTGCTACGCACATACAAGTTGGCGCACTAGCTCTGGTCCAGGGCGTTATGTTAACCGCTGTTGCTTATGCAGTTAGCTAGTACAAGGGAGAGGCTATAAGGACACAGCTGATGCTTAAACCGACTAGCCAAAACATAAAACGGACTCTTACCTTAACCTAGCCCTAAATGTTCTGAAATTAAATGTCGGTTTGGGCATCAGGCGTGTCCTTATAGCCTTTTCCCTATTACACACTAGCTAGCTCGTACACACTAGCTATTACCTAGCTTTTAACTCTAAATGTAATTTCACCACCCGTGCTATTGGTGGCGGTAGCGAACCCTCCTCTCTGGCACGATTCGACATCCTGTCTGAGCTCGCACCACTCACAGCATCTGTGGCGTGAGAAGGTATCTGTAGGAGCCAGATCCTATTGCCACTGTGTGGGAAGATAGCAGTCCTCCGGCCATCTTCCATTCTTCTCCTGGGCTCCTCATTACTGTCTAACAACCAAATGTAGCACTATACTTTGGAACTTACATTTTCTGCCAGCTCGTTTGTGTGTGCGTACGTATGTTGGCTGCAGAAAGAGATAGCCTCTAACACATCGCTAACAAACCCGGGATCCCCAGTGCAGTGAATCGAACATTTTTGGCAGCACTACAGCTGGTGGAGACATCAGGCTTTACCAAACACACTACATACAGCCTCATCACTAAGCTGAACTGACTGAACTCATCTAGTTGGGTGCTGGCTGAGCTTATTTAGCTTGACGGATTCTCTCTCTCTCTCTCTCTCTCTCTCTCTCTCTCTCTCTCTCTCTCTCTCTCTCTCTCTCTCTCTCTCTCTCTCTCTCTCTCTCTCTCTCTCTCTCTCTCTCTCTCTCTCTCTCTCTCTCTCTCTCTCTCTCTCTCTCTCTCACACTCACTCACTCACTCACTCACTCACTCACTCACTCACTCACTCACTCACTCACTCACTCACTCACTCACTCACTCACTCACTCACTCACTCACTCACTCACTCACTCACTCACTCACTCACTCACTCACTCACAGTCTCTGATGATGATGGAGGTTTAATAACATGGCCCTGCTTTTTAAAAGGTCACAAATGGTGTCTCAGCGGGGTCAAAGCATTCCCCGTGGGAAGGTCCTCCGGGTTAGACTGGTGGGCCGGGTTCAGACTGCTTGGTGGTGCGTCTGGGGTAGGAGGATGGTGGGAGAGTGGAAAGGAGAGAGAGGGGGAGAATGGGGGAGGCAGGGACATTGAAATTAAGCAGCTAGAAGAGGGGATGGGTACCGGCAGAGGGGGAAGGAGGGGGGGCATGGAATTGAAGGAGCTAATTAGTTCCACTGGATGTTGAAAACCCCTCACACACAAGCCAATTTATGGTCAATCCAGCCTCTGCAGTGGCCATGCAGCATCTACAGTGATGCGACCTCCGCGGAAGTCAGAACAGACATACTTCTTGAGCTTCGGGGAGCAGAGCAGAGCAAAGTGTGTCCTAGCAGGTTAAGGGTCTTGGGTCAGTAACCGAAAGGTCAATGGTTTAAATCCCTGAGCCAACTAGGTGAAGCATCTGTCGATGTGCCCTTGAGCTAGGCACTTAACCCTAATTGCTCCTGTAAGTCACTCTTGAAAATAGCATCTGCTAAATGACTCAAATGTACATGTAATGTAAAACGTATCACTCGTAGTGATTCAGAGCTAATCTCTATAGTCAGCCTGCTAACTACGAGCAACTGGCTAAAGAAAAAGCCAAGACCTTACCTCTTCTGAGATATTGTTACAACATTTGGGAGGCGCACAGCAATTGCGTCACACCTTCTGCACGGAGCCTCCGCACCGCATTGTCGGATCAAGCATAAATCACTAACACACACACACACACACACACACACACACACACACACACACACACACACACACACACACACACACACACACACACACACACACACACACACACACACACACACACACACACACACACACACACACACACACACACACACACACACACACACACACACACACACACACACACACACACACACACACACAGACCTCCCCCCGGCTTGCAGCCATACGGAGATGGAATATTAATGACGATTTGAAAATAGACAAAATGACCCGGAGTGCAGAGATCAATACTATTCTATATTCCATAGACCAAGACCAAGTCTGACCGTTCAATACATTTCCTACTGGGATTTCCTGCAACGCTCTACATTCATGCCTTGTAGGTGATGTTGATGACATGCGCCAAAGTGAGATTTTTTTTTAATTAAAAGATTTAAGAAGGATTTGTAATTGTTGACAGTAATGATCTATTGTAATGTTGGTATTGTAGCGTACATTGCACTCTCCTAGTAACATCATAGTTGTACTGTGTGTAATGACGCTAAGCCACATGCAGACACCCCACAACATAGTGAGTAGCCTACAGTGTGAATAAATCAAGCTTCTTAGAATGCTGATGTACAAGTAGCTAATATTAGTAGCCGAGATGACCAAAATCCCACTGGCTACAGACATACGTTAAGCTAATTGTAAGTTACCCAATGTCTGCAGACATCCTATCCTGAGTGGTGATACCAAGGCAAGGCACCCGTCACCTGATTAGAATGTTTGGGTGGGGTCTAGGGTGGCTATGGGATGGTCTAGGGTTGCTATGGTGATGACCCCTTGCACCTGGGGGTCAGGTGAGATCAGACAGGATTAGATGTCAGGGGTGTTATCTGGGAAAACACCAGTATAGTCTACAGCTGAATAAAGTAGCAGGGTTTATATTTCTCATACTGGTACCACTACTGCTTACATAAGGTTTCTGGTAGTTAGACTGTGCCTGTGTCCCAAATGGCACCCTGTTCCCTTTATAGTGCCCTACTTATGACCAGAGCCCTGCTCAAATGTAGTGCACTATATAGGGAATACAGTGCTATTTGGAACACAGACTGTGTGTCACTTCCTGAGTTGCCATGAGTAGATTGGAAAGAAACAGAGAAGTATCCGTTTTTGGTCTCTCAAGTTGGTTAATGTCCAGGTGACTTTCGTGACCTTGGTTCTGTGAAGGAGGGAACAAGGCATCACCATAAGAGAACTAGGTTACACGCTCTGGAGGCACATTATGGTATATTATATTATGGTTCCCTTATGGTGACGCCAAGTAATCGACTGAAAGAAAGCTATATTTATCTATGGCTGTGGTAGTAAGGACTATACTGTAGTATGCCGTCATTGTCTAAGGTCTGAGTTTAAAGCTGAAAGGAACCCCAGATAGATATGAAGCACTCTAAGTACACACAGGGATAACATGTTCATAAATCATTGCTAAAAAGTGTTTCATTTATTTATAGATAATGCCGAGTGACATTCATCCACTGAAGGTGTACGATGCACCCTCTGGAAATGTGTTAATATTCTGAATTAGTTAGTATATGTACTGCGTACACAGTTCTCTACAGACGACAGAGTAGATCTTCCTTCCCGCAAGCTATTTTCAGATCCATTTCCTCCCGCTAAAGTTAAATATTTGTCAGTGTATTATTTCAGTGTATTATTTCGGTGTATTATTTCAGTGTATTATTTTGGTGAATTATTTCAGTGTATTATTTTGGTGAATTATTTCAGTGTATTATTTTGGTGAATTATTTCAGTGTATTATTTTGGTGAATTATTTCAGTGTATTATTTTGGTGAATTATTTCAGTGTATTATTTTGGTGAATTATTTCTGTGTATTATTTCGGTGTATTATTTCAGTGTATTATTTTGGTGAATTATTTCAGTGTATTATTTTGGTGAATTATTTCTGTGTATTATTTTGGTGAATTATTTCTGTGTATTATTTCAGTGTATTATTTCTATCTTTGAGGATGCGCTATTGTTTGTCTGTACAGTGTCTTATCTGACGGTTCTTCCGATGATGAATGTGGGAACAATCTGTCAGATGAAAAAGCACCAGTAAATCAGTGAAGTGAACAGAGAGAGAGATTAGGTTTTGATTTAGACTAAACGTAATCTGCAGTACTCTGTCTCACTGGAAATAACGTGCGTCCGTGCGTGTTCATTCTGACCAACCAGTACATTGAAAAAGGCTTTCAGAGGAGAGGAAGGAAGAGTTGTGTTGTCCTCCAGCCTCTCATCTTGTCTATGTTTCTGTCTCTGTGCTGTGCCCAGTGTTTTACGCCAAGGGGGAAATTACTCTCTGACCTGAATCATCCAGAACAACTGCCTCTCTCTTCATTTCTCTCTTTTTCTCCCTCATGATCTCTCTCTTTCTCTCTCTCTCGTTCTGTCATTTCCCTCTGCCTTTCTTCCTCGTTCTGTCTCTCTCGCTCTCTTTCTCTCTCCCTCCAGGCTCCACAATACGCTGTCTTGTGTTTACATATAGTCCGGCCAAAAAACAAACTCAAACCTAGCTGCCGTCTCTCTTTCCTTCTATCTGTGTTTCATCGCCTCTCCTGCCCTCAGACCAGGATTGGCTTAATGACAATGTGAAATGCAATTAAAGTCAGAAACAGCTCAAATGTTGTAATGTATTACGCAACTAGTACTACTTGTATTTACAGTGCATTCGGAAAGTATTCAGACCCCTTGACTTTTTCCACATTTTGTTACGTCACAGCCTGATTCTGAAATGGATTACATCGTTTTTCCCCTCAATCTACACACAATACCCCATAATGACAAATCAAAAAAAGGGTATTCGACATTTTTGCAAATGTATCTATAACAAAAAAATAAATATCACATCTATATAAGTTTTCAGACCCTTTACTCAGTACTTTGTTGAAGCACTTTTGGCAGCAATTACAGCCTCGAGTCTTCTTGAGTGTGACGCTATCAGCTTGGAACACCTGAATTGGGGAGTTTCTCCCTTTCTTCTCTGCAGATCCTCTCAAGCTCTGTCAGGTTGGATGGGAAGCATCGCTGCACAGATATTTTCAGGTCTCTCCAGAGATGTTCGATCGAGTTCAAGTCCAGGCTCTGGCTGGGCCACTCAAGGACATTCAGAGACTCGTCACGAAGCCACTCCTGCATTGTCTTGACTGTGTGCTTAGGATCGCTGTCCTATTGAATGGTGAACCTTTGTCTCAGTGTGAGGTCCTGAGCGCTCTGGAGCAGGTTTTCATCAAGGATCTCTCTGTACTTTGCTCCGTTCATCTTTCCCTTGATCCTAACTAGTCTCCCGGTCCCTGCCACTGAAAAACATACCCACAGCATGAGGGTGTTAGGTTTCGTCCAGACGTGACACGTGGCATTCAGAACAAATAGTTCAATCTTGGTTTCATTAGACCAGATAATCTTGTTTCTCATGGCCTTTAGGTGCCTTTTGGAAAACTCCAAGCGGGCTGCAATGTGCCTTTTACTGAGGAGTGGCTTCCATCTGACCACTGTTCCATAAAGGCCTGATTGGTGGAGTGCTGCAGAGATGGTTGTCCTTCTGGAAGTTTCTCCTATCCCCGCAGACAAACGTTGGAGCTCTGTCACAGTGACATTTAGGTTCGTGGTTACCTTCCTGACCAATGCCTTTCTCCCCCGATTGCTCAGTTTGACCAGGGGCCAGCTCTAGGAAGAGTCTTGGTGGTTCCAAACTTCTTCCATTTAAGAATGATGGAGGTCACTGTGTTCTTGGGGACCTTCAATACAGCAGAAATGTTTTGGTATCCTTCCCCAGATCTGTGCCTTGACACAATCCCGTCTTGAGCTCTACGGACAATTCCTTAGACCTCATGGCTTGGTTTTTGCTCTGACATGCACTGTCAACTGTGGGACCTTATATATACAGGTGTTTGTCTTTCCAAAGCATGTCCAATCAATTGAATTTACCACAGGTGGACTCCAATCAAGTTATGATCAATTGAAACAGGATTCACTTGAGCTCAATTTGGAGTCTCATAGCAAAGGGTCTGAATATTTGTGTAAATGAGGTATTTGCAAAAAATTCTAAAAATCTGTTTTCGCTTTGTCATTATGGGGTATTGTGTGTAGATTGCTGACGGAAAACAACAATTGCATCTATTTTAGAATAAGGCTGTAACGTAACAAAATGTGGAAAAGGTCAAGGAGTCTGAATACTTTCCGAATGCACCGTATACAGAGAGACTCCTCTCTCTCTTCCTGTCCTTCTCTCCCTCTCTGTCTCCATCCTTCCCTCTCTGCACCTCTCTGCCTCTTTACTTGTCTCAAATTACTACATCTTTTTTTGCAACAAGCCCCATACAGGAAGATACTTCCTTTCAGCGGAATGATTTTAAACCATATAACAGACTGCCGTGATTTATGTCTACCATTAGCAGGTAGCCAGTTACCATTGTGATCTCATAAGCAGTCTGCTAGCATGGAGACCTCGACTGAGGGACACATGTATTGGGTTTTTATGATGCGTGCGTCCCAGTATGAGGAGAACATTATGGGATAGCTGATATGGTGACTCATAGATATATTACTGTGGCGACTGGATTAGATTGATCTGTCCTGTCTTCTCATGGGAGGTGATGTCATAGCCTAACTTCTCGTGTTTTTCTAGGTCATTAAGTTGTGATTTTGTTTTTTTCCTCTAACATGATTCAATACTTACAGTGTAGGAAGGGATCATAGTTATGCTTTAACGGTCAAATATTATAGATTATACAGTGGGCTTCCTGTTTGTGTCACTGATATGTGAATGGAGTCCATCAATAGTCTCCTTGTGGGTTGTGCGTTTGATTCCCACTCGGGACATATAGTACATGTTTCCCTGTTAATGACGTAGACTCTACACTTCTCGATGTTTTGGATAAGAGCTTAACATGTAAAACAAACTTCTATCCTGTTTCTTTTCTACCTCCAGCGAGAGAAGAGAACGTGGCGACGTTCCGTGGTTCGGAGTACTTCTGCTACGACCTGTCCCAGAACCCCATCCAGTCCTCCAGCGATGAGATCACATTGTCCTTCAAGACGTGGCAGAGGAACGGTCTCTTACTCCACACGGGGAAGTCGGCTGACTACGTCAACCTGGCCCTAAAGGACGGAGCGGTGAGCCTGGTCATCAACCTGGGCTCGGGCGCCTTCGAGGCCATCGTGGAGCCCGTCAACGGGAAGTTCAACGACAACGGCTGGCACGACATCAAGGTCACACGCAACCTCAGACAGGTAACCATGGAGACTGAGGTGACGTAGGTTCAAGACTGATAATGATCAGTAGCAATAGATCAATTGAATGGTAGCAGTGTCTTGGCTTTATTTGTGCATGAATGCTTTTCCAAGTAATCCAACTGCTGAACATAGTTGATAGTCGTTACGGATCTTGCATCGGTAATCACACTTCTATTATGAATTTGAAATATTGAGTAATCGTTTCGGTTAGACGTTGGAGGATTAGAGTTTTTCCTCTGTTTGAATTGAATGAGGTTTATTTATCTTTATAGCACCTTTTCCAAGTGCCCTAATAATCAAATTCAGATAGTTGTCAACAATGTTGTGTTGTTCCATACTACGAGAGAGACATTCTGACTTAGTGCAGTATTGAGTTATCATCAGTGCAGTTAGATTGCGTTTCCCCTCTATTTGCCTTCATAGCAGCCAGTGACTATGTGAATGAAAGAAGCCCAGGTGACATGGTGATTGATAGCTTAGTGGTTGAGCGGACACCGTGGCTCTGTGTTTCTGTCACTTCCTTATCTTCATGTACAAACTTGAAGACTTCCCTATTTCTGTCATTGTAACTTTATCTGATACTTCTCTGCTCTTATTCTGCACTAAGCGGACCCTTCAATCAGAGGCTGGGTCCGTATCTCGTTGCCTTCAGAAACGGTCTTTCCTTTACAAACCACTCTGTCGGATATTCTACTCCTCTGTAAAAATACAGAAGCGACAAGGCAGAGTGGAAGACATCCGACTCAGTACGAATGCAGGGACTTCGTGTGACTGACATTAGCCTACAGATGTCAAATTGGAAATAGGTTTCAGATCAGTGGAGCATCTTCCTCAAATGGCATAAATATATGTTCACATGGCCACTGATGGAATCTCTATTGTCAATTTGTTATGTTGCTCCTCAGCTTATCTTGTTTACAATACCTATGTTCATAAGGGGGGTACACTAATACTGTTATCAGATACTGTACCTTAATACAAGTATTACTACTTAACTAAGCTTTAAGAAGCAGGGAATGTATTGTTCTTACACTGGATATGTACAGGTAACTGTACACACTAGAGCAGAAACAGTGAGAGAATCGGTAGCTGGTTGTGGATTGGGAGAGGGAGAGGGAGAGGGAGAGGGAGAGGGAGTTGGGAGAGGGAGAGGGAGTTGGGACTCCAGCCTGTTGAATGGAGCCTTGAATGGAAGTGAAGAGAGGTGGACAAGAAGTAAGTACAACTCAACTTTAAAAAGTTGGGCTGTATTAAATATATACTACAGGAAGATACATTGAGTGTAGAAAACATGAGGAACACCTGCTCTTTAGATGACATAGACTGACAAGGTGAATCCAGGTGAAAGCTATGATCCCTTATTGATGTCACTTGTTAAATCCACTTCAATTAGTGTAGACCCTTTGTAGAGTCCATGCCCAGATGAATTGAGTCTGTTCTGAGGGGAAAAAAAGGGGTGCAACTCAATATTAGGAAGGTGTTCTTAATGTTTTGTACACTCAGTGTATACTTGTACTGTAAGAGTGAAAGCACTGTTAGAGAAACAGTAGCTGAGACCTGTTTGTGGTGTGGAGAGGGAGTGAGCAGGGAGTTTCCTCAGCCAGTAGAATGGAGCCTTGCATGGAGGTGAAGAGAGGTGGACAAGTAAGTCAAGTGTTAATTTCCTGCCATTAACAGGTACCAGGTTTTTAAAGGATGTAGCCCACTAGCTACCAGTGAGACCAGAGGCTGAGCTTAGCGTCCTCTTTTCCTCCTCTCTACCTGTCTCTACTTCCTCTCTGTCAATCTTTCTTTCCCTTTTTCTCCCTCTCTTTGGGAAGACAAACTTTGTTAGACTAACACTTACCATTCATGAACTACTAAGTCATTTTATTTACTTACTAACTAACCGTTATCTAACTAACAACTAACTAATGTACTAACTATCATCCTACATCATTGGTTTTTATTTTGTTTTCCCATTCCTTATTAACAACCGTTTTGTTCACTATTCTTTTGATTTCCTTTCTTCCCCCTTTTCCGGAAAGCAATCAGGCATGGGACACGCTATGGTAAACAAACTACATTGTCTGGTAGATATCATTCTAATTGTCTTTTTGGATTTGCCGTGTGTCCCCCCTCCCCCCCCCCTCTTTTCTTTTTATACTTTGAGTCTCATCCTAGACACTTCTTATCAAAAAAATGAGGAAATGGGTTTGTATTACCAACAGCTTTCTTCACTTCTCAATATCCTCCTGGTCCTTGGCCTCCCAACCTCCCTCCCCCACACCCCCTCCCTCCCCCTCTCCTCTTTTTTTCACTCCGGCTTTTACTTTATTATTTTTATATGTTTTATTCCTCATCGCTACGAAGTTCGCAGAAGTTCTACGAGTCTCAAAAGAAACACCAGATCTGACTTTTGATCTTTTGTCAGGGATACATAAAAAAATGTTTTTCCACCAAATAAAAACCTCCACATTTTTGGTGAGTACTGTCGCCAAGAACTGACAGAAGCTCTGCCACGAACCAAACAAGAAGAGTGACTTCTTCTTCAACCAGCAGCAGCCAAACTGCAGTCCAGACTGTAAAACGCTAAAAAGAGACAAAATGGCGTCCCAGAGACAAAATGGCGACCCTTTCTTTGCTGGAGCTCTGACAGTTGTTTCCAACACACTCAGTCTGGCACATGGCATGCCCACCACCGCTCATCAACGCCCTTTCACCTCCTGACCGGTGACATCATATGACCTTCACCCTCTCACCCATAACCACTAACACTTTAACATGTTCACTCACTTTCCCACTATCATTCACTATCACTGTCCTATCCCCCCATCCCGTCCCTGTGTGTTGTGTTTGTAGCATGCTGGTGACAGTGGTGTCTATGTGTTGTGGCTAACTTTAGTCCCTCCCAATCCCCTTGACTTGATTGATGCATGAGCCCTGTATCCCGATTGGCTTGATCATGCTTTGTATGACATCATCAAATAATTTATACCCCTTACATGTCCAACTTACTTTGTGTTTTTGTTAACTTTGGTTTGCACATTCGTGAAGTCGTGTGACAATCCTCCCTATATAATGCATGTGTGTGTATAAGAGTGAGTGAGTGTGTGTGACACAGAGAGTATGTGTGTGTTAGTGACTGTGTATAGTTACAAATTGAACCCTGAAACCTAAGACAAGTACAAGCAAGTTGTCCTTGGCAATTTGTCCATTTTTACTAACCCTCCCCCAACCTGAACTATCCAAACCGAACGAGAATCCATTCTCTTAACCCATCAAAGATAAAGAAAATATGCCTCTGCTCTGACATATTTTCTTTACCTGTCCTGTGAACCCTCCCCTATGACTAAAGCCATTAAAAGATCCCAAAACGCAGTCTAATCCAATCTATCGCTCCAAGGCACCAACGCTACTAGCCAATAGCCCAGATGATCTCAAGTGAATTCCTAACTGAATGTAAGAAGCAACAGATATCTGTAGACACCAAGTCATAGCAGACCAAGAAGAGAGGTGTATGTATCCTATTGAACAGAGCGTTTGACCTCAGAGTCTAATGGTTTGGCTTTGGTATGTTTTACCCCTATAACAGGTGACTATCTCCGTGGATGGGATCCTCACCACGACAGGGTATACCCAGGAAGACTACACCATGCTGGGGTCTGATGACTTCTTCTACGTGGGTGGGAGTCCTAGTACGGCTGATCTACCTGGTTCTCCCGTCAGCAACAACTTCATGGGCTGCCTGAAAGAGGTAGATTCAGGCTGGGAGTGCACTCACAAATGCAAACATGCTAGGGTGCTTGTACAGATGCGCGTGCACGCACGCACGCACGCACACGCACACACACACACAAAGCATCCACCTCCACTTAGCTAGTCAGAGCAGTTGAATTAAATATGTCAAATCAGCATGGTTTTTCCTCCGCTAAGCAACAGCAGCAGTGATGACAAATGAAATTGCATTATCAATGAAAGCTGCGGAGTTGGCAGACAGAGGAAGAAGTGCTCGGCAGCCATTCAATATTCCTCAGCTTAATCTAATTCACAACATTCACAGCAGTTGTGTGTGAGGAAATGGGCCCCAAATAGTTCCTGTCATATGTCATTTGCAGACTCAGCTTGACTGTAGTACAGCAGTGGAATACTTTAAGACTGCGCCAGACCTCATGTTCACTACCAAGAAAGGGAATTTTGGTGTGATAAGACAGAACTTATTGTTGTTCTTTTTGGATATGTAAAAATGTACTCTCTGACCTCCCAGGCATTTTAGGGGTTTAGATGAAATCCCTTCTTCTTCAAAAGTTGTCGGGCCATTACTCATGCTCGCGTCACCGTGACGACCATCAGGAAGTCTTTGTCCATTGCACACAGGGCCTGAAATGATGTTTAAAAATCAGTGTCCTTTTTCCTCTTCCTTTAAAAACCATCCTCTCATTGTCATACAGACATTTGATAAACCTGCAAGTGTAGTATTCAGTTCTCATTATCACCAACTCTCCCAAAGGACATCTATTTACCGTTGAAAGAGAGGATGGCAATTGATCCATTGCAAAAGCCATTTAGTTGAAAATCAGATAAACTCATTCAGATTGGAAGACGGGTAGATCTTGTTCTCGCTCCTCAGAAAGGAGACTACGGCTACATCCCAAAAGCCCTATGGACCCTGGTCAAGAGCAGCACACTAAATAAGGAATAGGATGTCATTTGGGGTACAGCCTAACAGTCCAGTGTACTGATGACAGCGATGTGTGGAGTTTGACCTTCAGAATGCTGGAAATGCCATTGTTCTCTTGGCTATTACGTAACGAGTAGCTCTTTAGAAACGCTATACCGATACAGCAGTAACTAGAATGTACTTTGATCATGTAGCCGTTTAACAGAGATCCGCAGATAACAGACTGTACGGTATACAGTGCTCAGCATATCGTAGAGACAACCCAACACGTGGAGTTTCTCGCTATAATGATACAGCAGTACAATGAGGATCAGCTATGTACACTACAGTCTAATAATCAGTTAATATGGTCGTACATAGCAGACTACGGGGATGCAGTTTACACATACTGCATATTCTGTCTATGTAGCCCATGGGGGAGTCAAGAAACTGAGCCATAGGATCCTCAGTCCACTTTTATCCAATAGAAACATAACCCAATAATAAACTCCCATTTGCTGGATAGAAAACCCAAGAGCCACAGTGTCACTTTTAAGCACAAACTATCCTTGAGTCCCCTCTACGAGACCTTGGAGTAATTGTGACTGTGGCTAGAGCTGTACCAGTGGCTGTGTGTCATTAGGAAGCTAAAGGAAAGGGTACGACCATATTAGGAGCATCCTGGTAATGAGTGGAGGCGCTGGAACACTCAGTCATACCGATAAGACGAAAGACAAGGTGACTTCTCTGTGTGTGTTGACTGGGCAGGAGGTGAGTTCAGTATGACGGGCAGTGTGTGAGGGAGGTGTTCTGCCTGACCAGACCGGCCGACTAATCACCCAAATTAGTGTCTCCTTTGTTCAGCTGGCTGAAGGGCAGGGGAAGGACCAGCATCGCGGTGAGTCAGAGCCCGGCCAACCTTAAGGGGGCAATCTGCAGTTCGAAAAGCAGCAACAACCCCACCACTGATTTAGTAAACACCTGAGGGATGGGACTTGGAAAATGTAACCAGTCAAAGTCATGGACAGAGCCATTGATACAGGGATGGCCATATCAAAATGACTGTTGAGGCTAGACAGTGTTTTACTTTTACAAATGAGTGACAAGCTCATATCTGGGGGTTCTGATTGGGTACCACGGTTTTACTAAGCTTTTGAGGAATCTAAGTTACTCAATGGTGTATCATTTAAGTTTAAAATGAGATGTAGCAGAGAGCAAGGGGACACTAATAGCTCAAATGAGTGGCCTCTTTAGAATGTTTATATATGGGAGGAAGGTAATTACTTCACTGGGACATTTGATTCTCTTCCAAAACTGTCATGCACAGATGACGCAATTATACAGTTGGTTGCTAACCTCTCGTAGCAATGTAAGTCTGTCCAGGAACACTGGCCATTTAGCCCATCTAACTTCTGTTCAAAAACAGTCTGGTTAATGAGTTAAAAATAAAGGGGTGTTGATTGTTGGTTCCAGTCAGCACTGGTTCATAAGACCCTATAGTGCTGGCGTTCTTCAATGTAAGCCCAAATCCCCTAGGAATTGATCAGGGACCTGTGAACCCAATTCATATTAACCCAGGACTGGAGAGAGTCATGGCTGAATCTGAAGAGTTGCCCTACCACTGAATCTGTGCTCACATAAAGACCTGTACATAACTGTTGACCATATTACATTCAATCACCACACTAGAAATTCCTTCAGCAACAGAGAGGATCCTATAGCTGACATTCACTTTAACAAATGAAGGCAAGACTTCATATTACTCTAGATGTACTGGATAAGGTAAAGACAGAAGAAACAAAAATCAGTCAAAGTAGCTTTAATTTATTTTTGTGAGGTTGACAGTCACCACTTGGGTTGATCTTGTTCCTTTGAGTGTCCCCTTGGTGTTTGGTATCACAGGTTGAGTTCAGCATTGTTGACCTCACCAGGAACAGATGTGAGGAAAGTACAGAGGTCATTTGGTAGTTGTATGCTCAACCTTGTGTTGGGACTTCAGGACATCACTCAGTGAGTTAGAGTGCTGCTAGACCAAATGTGGTCACCACAGCAACGTCAACTTCCAGTTCTATAAAAATAAGTAGTGGACTGGGAACATGTCATACAGTGCCATGCGAAAGTATTCGGCCCCCTTGAACTTTGACCTTTTGCCACATTTCAGGCTTCAAACAAAGATATAAAACTGTATTTTTTTGTGAAGAATCAACAAGTGGGACACAATGAAGTGGAACGACATTTATTGGATATTTCAAACTTTTTTAACAAGTCAAAAACTGAAAAATTGGGCGTGCAAAATTATTCAGCCCCCTTAAGTTAATACTTTAGCGCCACCTTTTGCTGCGATTACAGCTGTAAGTCGCTTGGAGTATGTCTCAGTTTTGCACATCGAGAGACTGAAATTTTTTCCCATTCCTCCTTGCAAAACAGCTCGAGCTCAGTGAGGTTGGATGGAGAGCATTTGTGAACAGCAGTTCAGTTCTTTCCACAGATTCTCGATTGGATTCAGGTCTGGACTTTGACTTGGCCATTCTAACACCTGGATATGTTTATTTTTGAACCATTCCATTGTAGATTTTGCTTTACGTTTTGGATCATTGTCTTGTTGGAAGACAAATCTCCGTCCCAGTCTCAGGTCTTTTGCAGACTCCATCAGGTTCTCTTCCAGAATGGTCCTGTATTTAGCTCCATCCATCTTCCCATCAATTTTAACCTGCCACCACCATGTTTGACAGTGGGCATGGTGTGTTCAGGGTGATGAGCTGTGTTACTTTTACGCCAAACATAACGTTTTGCATTGTTGCCAAAAAGTTCAATTTTGGTTTCATCTGACCAGAGCACCTTCTTCCACATGTTTGGTGTGTCTCCCAGGTGGCTTGTGGCAAACTTTAAACGACACTTTATGGATATCTTTAAGAAATGGTTTCTTGCCACTCTTCCATAAAGGCCAGATTTGTGCAATATACGTCAGATTGTTGTCCTATGGACAGAGTGTCCCAGCTCAGCTGTAGATCTCTGCAGTTCATCCAGAGTTATCATGGGCCTCTTGGCTGCATCTCCGATCAGTCTTCTCTTTGTATGAGCTGAAAGTTTAGAGGGATGGCAAGGTCTTGGTAGATTTGCAGTGGTCTGATACTCCTTCCATTTCAATATTATAGCTTGCACAGTGCTCCTTGGGATGTTTAAAGCTTGGGAAATCTTTTAGTATCCAAATCCGGCTTTAAACTTCTTCACAACAGTATTTCGGACCTGCCTGGTGTGTTCCTTGTTCTTCATGATGCCCTCTGCGCTTTTAACGGACCTCTGAGACTATCACAGTGCAGGTGCATTTATACGGAGACTTGATTACACAGGTGGATTGTATTTATCATCATTAGTCATTTAGGTCAACATTGGATCATTCAGAGATCCTCACTGAACTTCTGGAGAGAGTTTGCTGCACTGAAAGTAAAGGGGCTGAATAATTTTGCAGGCCCAATTTTTCAGTTTTTGATTTGTTAAAAAAGTTGAAATATCCAATAAATGTCGTTCCACTTCATGATTGTGTCCCACTTGTTGATTCTTCAAAAAAAAAAAACAGTTTTATATCTCTATGTTTGAAGCCTGAAATGTGGCAAAAGGTCGCAAAGTTCAAGGGGGCCGAATACTTTCGCAAGGCACTAAGTGCTTTTTGAAACCACAAAACCGCAGATGAAGTCCCGAGGTCGATATGCACAAGTAATACTGGGAATTGCTATGTGCAGGTTGACATTTATTGGGATGAGTCTTGTCCTGGAAGCAGACCTGAGCAATATCTGCTAGATGTGCCAGCTGCAAAGTAAATGGACTGTTGTTAAAATTAATGAAGCTTGTGTTTTAAGGTTAGGCATTAGGGTTAGCAGTGTGGATAATGTTAAGTTTAAAATGCATCTTAATGATTATGGCTGTGCCTGCTAGTGACCACTGCAGAGCTGAGTCATCCCAATAAACACTAACCTGCTTCCCAAAGTGTCATGAGCAGGATCCATCCCTCTAAATTACAGTACCATGATCCCATGCATACCCTTACCATGAGTAATCGCTGATCATCTTTGCTCCAATGGGCTCAGGGGTAGGATTCAACTGAGGGTCTAGGGTGGGCTCCAGCTCTGAGAAAACACTATTTAGCAGAGACCCCATATGCAATTATCATACATGCAAACCAATAAAGAAATGTAATTACCTCTTTGCTCAATCAGTTCTTTCTGCCTGATGATGCCATCATATGTTGCAGAGCTAACGAAACCATGTTTCTTGGGTCCATGACCACCCGGATTTTGCGACTGGCCGAAATAAGGACCTAGAATTAAAAAGTACAATTAACAGCTACTGTAGCTAGCCTATATAGAAATGAAGATGTCTGAAATGGCACCCTATTCCCTTTAGAGTGCACTACTTTTGACCAGCACCTCATGGTCTGGGCAATAGGCTAGACATCGCGGTTGCCTTCTATTGGCTTAACATGTCTGTACATAGAGGAAGTCACTACCTTCCCTTTAATAAAATACAGAATAGTAGCTAAGATGAGCGATCAAATGTTCTTTTTAATTACTACAAGTAGCTAGTTTGTATCAACTACCTTCACTAAAACTACTACAAAGGCTACTCCCTGCAAAATTGGGATGTCTGCCTTGTTGAGAGTTACCCATCCGAAATTCACTTTCAAAAGAGTCAGTCAATTAAACCAGACCTTAGTTACTGTTGCCTAGGGGCAGGTTTTCAAAACTATGGTTGTAGGTAGTGCACAACATAAGGAATAAGATCATACCATTGCAAACAGTCCATTCCACTCTTCCAACGACTGCTAGGTGATGCAGGCCTTGCGTTGTCTGTAGCAGAGGGGAAGCCATGTGTATGGACAACTTCTTTTGTCCGTGGTGATAGAAGTGAACACTTCTGTTTGGTTGGGAAGACAAATCACTGGGCCCAAAGTAGCATGCTGTTCCCACACTAAAATGACAGTCAAACCTCCTCACCAACACATTTGCAGTCAAGACACTCAGTCTCCTCAATTACTAGCATCCCATCAACCCTATTGGAGCAGAAGGTCCCTCCCCTCAAATCCATTATAAGGTGGCAAAAAACGGGGATTAAGATCGCAAATATACCTTTATTAGTCTTCATCCCACTCCTCCAGTGGTCGCCAGAGGCTGGGGGTTTGCTATGCTAGCCACGAGGTTCTGGTGGGCTACTGCCTAATCTTTCACCGAGGGGACGGCGTGCTGGACTGACCCCCTTCTGGCTATTCAGTCTTGGACAACGGCCACATAGCAAATCATTCTCATCGGCAGACTTCCACCTGCAAGAAGATTTAGTCATGTACCCAGAACACACCATTTTAACAAATACTGTTGTAGTCCAGTGGACAAGTCACAGCCCAGTAGCTAAGAGTAGCTAAGTCAAGTCAGACCTGCCATCGATGAAGGAGCATGCCTTGTTGCTAGGCTCTTCATGGTCCATGACAGGAGGTGGCATGTGATGTACAGCTGAACAGGACGAGCAAATTGCAGCATCACAGTAGCCAACAATGGCAGTAAGTTATATTACTGTAGCATCATGTACCAGCTACAGTACCCATGATGTTCTCTCAAACATCTGTTTAAAACACTGCCCTCACCTCCGCCCTGTCCTCCTGGTGGAACCTAAAGGTATCAATGTGGAAGCGGAGCTTGTCGTCCTCGGTTCTACGCATGAACCTGGAGTTGGAGCCAGGCCAACTGGGAATCCATCAAGCACCTGGAGGGGAGATAAATACAAAACTAGATATTGGGGTTTAGGTCATCTTCCTTGGTACCAAACAAAGAAGCCTCCAACCACCATTATGGGGAAATATTTTCATAGGGACAGCTGGAGAACTATCATTCTAGGTAGGCTCTTTAGGTTACTACCCCCCTTACCCATCATTTTCAATGAAGACGTATCTGGGGACAGAGTTCCAGTCTGGGTCCAGTGTTGGCGCGCAGCTGCTAACAAAGACCCCGAGCCTGGTGTGGTGAGCGAGCCTGACAGACACCTCCACGTTGATGGGATCACCCAGGAAGTAGACTCCCGAACCCCGCTCATAAAGCCAGTCACCTGGACAGGAAGTGCCAGAAGGTTATCCCAAAAAGTGACTGAATGAGCCCAACTTGACTCCTTGTAGTCCAAGGACCTTACATGCATTAAGGCAAATTGGCTCGGACAGCCATATCATTCTATGTACTTAAAGCCCCATGGTGTATCACATCCAAATCATTTCACAACTGCAATGTTAAGTTACAGCCAAAAGTATTTTTCAGTGGTAACACATTTGTGGCATCCATCTTTCGCTTACAGGTGTTTGGAGATGCAGATGGGTAATTAGCACAGGTACGTTTTACGTAAACAAGCGATGTAACATGGAAATATAGCCATATAATGTGTAGTAATATGAAGGTGGAGCAATGTAACCTTTTGAAAAGGATTTCACTGATATGAACACATTCCTTATGTTTCCAACAGCAAGCGTCGAGTTCACATTCAGGGCCCCGGTTTCCCCAATTGAACTGAGCATTTTTAAGGATGCATCTTTCCGACAACGGCAGAAGATGTAACATGCATTTCCAAACCACCATGCAGAGAGAACATACCAATAGGATCTTACCAGAACAAGTGTCGGGGCACTTAAAACAAACCCGGCCAGAAGATACTACCGTCAATAGGCACTAAAAGTAATTAGCGTCTATGAAGGGGTTAAAAGGTATACAATTGAGGGGATTGTTAACAGGCCCATATTTAGTAGGCAAAGTGCATAGAACATTGCTGATAGAATTGTTACCAATTAAAAAAGGTCTAAAAGTGATTATATATTCTGCATGTCAGAGGGGCAGTTGTGGCTCTGCCCAATGCAGCCCAGGATTTATATACACCCACTTGTCATGAGCATCAAGGAGAACTGCAGGGTGTCCTCAGCAGACACTGTGGCGGTAAAGGGGATCCAGGTCGACTGGAGAGGGACACCGTTCAAACTGTACTTCCTGAAACAAAACACAGAATTAAGACAAGCAAACCAGTAGGCCGACGCAGTACTACAAATCACAATACAACAGTATAGCCTAAACTTACCTTTCGTAGTGACACTCAATTGGGATTACAGCGCCATCCATACCAATAACCCCATCTGGGGTGTTATTGGATATATATATATATATATGAGGTGGTTTGTGTAGATCAAGGAGTTCTCGTTCAGCTGGAGTCACAAAACAGAAACTAAGAGAAGGTAATTCCGAGAAGTCAACCATTGAAACAATTCCACCGTGCTTACCATATGCTTGGTTCCACAGTCCGATAGTGCTGCAAATATTCTGTACTCATCTCCAGCTGCTGAAACTGTAGCCCGACAGGACTCTTGAGCTTGGTACTGTTCAACTCTAAGGCGCAGGTCAGCCATGTCGATAAGCGTACCAATTTTAAACTAATCAGCATTCACGACTATCTCCATGTAGTCTGAAAAGCATTTCACAGCAACAGTTTTCACTGGATCTGGTCTGGAAAAGGTTTGTTGGTGGCCTTGATGCTGTTTAAAGGGCAGATGATTGCCAATTTGGGGCATTCGGCTTAGAAGTTGTCGTTGCCATGGGTCAGTGCTGTAAGTATGTGGAAAAGCAGGAGAGATGAAGTTCACCACCAATAACTAATTTAACTCTGTATGTTAGAGGGACATTTTCCTCTGCTATGCTACAATTGATGAAACTGAGGTAGTTTTTAACAACCAACCAGGCTGCACACCTGGGCTGGATTAGGCCCTAATTGGGCTTTGCATCTGATTAGTCATGATCTTTAATTGGCACATCTTGGGCAGGTTCCTCTGCACGGGTCTTGCTGATGCATGCCAGATTTGACAAAGCCTTGATAGTTATTTTACGCATCAGCTAACCACATCACATGTTATAGCAAACTGTCAGTCGATGACACAGCCGATGACGTGGCACGCAACCATTGGTTGATGAATGCAGCATCTGCGCAGGGGAAACACAACCGTTATCTGTGCCATTCTATGTTGGATAAGGTCGCAATCCCCAGCTCAAACGTTTCATGCATCAACCAATGGTTGCACGCCACGTCATCGACTCAATCAATCAATCAAATGTATTTATGAAGCCTTTTCTTTTTTTTTTACAACAGCTGATGCCACAAAGTGCTGTACAGAAACCCAGCCTAAAACCCCAAACAGCAAGCAATGCAGGTGTAGAAGCACGGTGGCTAGGAAAAACTCCCTAGAAAGGCAGGAACCTAGGAAGAAACCTAGAGAGGAACCAGGCTCTGAGGGGTGGCCAGTCCTCTTCAGGCTGTACCTGGTGGAGATTATTACAGAACATGGCCAAGATGTTCAAAAGTTCATAGATGACCAGCCGGGTCAAATAATAATAATCACAGTGATTGTAGACGGTGCAACAGGTCAGCACCTCAGGAGTAAATGTCAGTTGGTTTTTTCATAGCCGATCATTCAGAGATAGAGACAGCAGGTGCGTTAGAGAGAGAGTCGAAAACAGCAGGTCCGGGACACGGTAGCACGTCCGGTGAACAGGTCAGGGTTCTATAGCCGCAGGCAGAACAGTTGAAACTGGTGCAGCTGTGCCGTCGGGGACGAGTTTGCTATAACATATGATGTGTTAGTTGATAGTTCAATACCTATCTAGGCATTGTAAGATTTGGCGTCAGCAACGACTGGGCAGAGAAACGAGCCCTAAGTGTTCTCACCACATCCCTATGGTATCCATATGATATAACAAACATCTGAGCTGTGCAATAAAGACAACCTGTGTTATGATCCTGATGTTTGTCCCCACAGATGGTTTGTTTACGTTTCTACCGTTGTGCCTAGATGGAGAAGACCTACAGCTCTGTCTAGTGGTCGCGTCTGAGACAACAGTTTTGACAACAGTAGCATTGTAGCTAAGCCTAAAAGCCAATTTATGCTTAAACTGGGCATGCAGTGGCCAAATCAAGCTCTGTACAGCATCACTGTGCGCGTATCGACTTTTGTAACAACGCCGAGGGCTCCGTATAGTACAGTATAGCTCCGCGTTGACATGATTGGTTGACGGTAGGTGGGGGCAGTACGTCCTGTATAAACACAAACTCACTTCCTTGACATCTTCCTTCATAACAGCTCTGCTCTGCTCCGCTAAGCTCAATAAGTATGAAAACCCTGACGTCTGCGGAGGCTGCATCGCAGTAAATTATGCTGTATGGCCACTGCAGACATCGCATTGCCATTCATTTAAACCCTAACCCTTTTCCTAACCTTAACCTCATTCACCTAACCCGCTACACAAATAAGATAAAAATGAAATGTTATTTGTCACATCCGCCGAATACAACAGGTGTAGGTAGACCTAACCATGAAATGCTCACTTACAAGCCCTTAACCAACAATGAAGTTTTAAGAAAATAAGAGTTAAGAAAAATATTGACTAAATAAACTAAAGTAAAAAATATAAGAGCAACAATAAAATGACAATAACGAGGCTATATACAGGGGGTACCGGTAGAGAGTCAATGTGAGGTGGTACCGGTTAGTCGAGGTAAATTCACCTAACCTGCTGCGTTAGTTCTCCTAACCTTCTACGTTAATTCACTAACTTGCTATCCTAACCTGCTATGTAAACAGAACATCTGTGCCGACACAATCGTCAGTATCAGCACACTGGTGCTTCTTTGATGCCAAGTTGCTTTCAAACGCCGACCTGTACTGGACATGATTCACAAATGCACTTTTCATCACATGCCACCTGAACGGTAGCTCATTAGCAAGGATTAGGAACTAATCAGATACCACAGCAACAGGATACTTTTTTTCCTGTGAAACCACACTGTCTGCACATTGTTGTTCAAAAGGTTTGTTAATTTGACTGTAGTCTATGATCATCTTTTGTCTCCAGCGTCCTAACTAATACCACAAATGCACATTTAAAAAATGATTTAAAAACGGGCAAAAAGTACGCAGGGTGTGAAATGCGAACCTCACATTCAAACTAACTTTAGTTTATTAATAATCAGACCTATCCATTGCGCCACGAAGTTTTGATGGATTTAGCGAAAAATAATAAACTTCTATACAAACATCAAACATGTTTATTCCTGACCAACAGATGTCCCTAATGAGCATTGTGTTAAAAGCGTTGAGCAATGAACCGTTTTTCGCCACAATTTGGTGAAAGACCCAAAAGCTTCAGAAAACCTCAATTTCCCATCACTACCAAAAAGTCAAGAAGTTGTGTAACTACAATGTGTCATTTCCTCCGACGTGATCAAAGCAGCAACGGGGGCGTCTGAAAATGGAACACACTTTTGTCCATCGGTAACTCAACACGGGATTGGTCCATGGATGTCTTTGGTCCAACTTCTGGACTAATCTGCTGCTGATGTGTTGAATACTTGAATAATGAAATATGAATAATTCTGACCAGAGGCTTAAAGTTCAGAATTAGAGTTTTATATTAAATACAACAACAACAACACACATACAGTGCATTCGGAAAGTATTCAGAACCGTTCCCTTTCTCCAAATTGTGTTATGTTACAGACTTGTTCTAAAAAATATACATTTTTAATTAGCCTCATCAAGCTACACACAATACAGCATAATGACAATGTGCATAATGACAATACCGCATAATGGCAAAGTGCATAATGACAATACCGCATAATGGCAAAGTGCATAATGACAATACCGCATAATGACAAAGTGCATAATGACAATACCACATAATGACAAAGTGCATAATGACAATACCGCATAATGACAATACCGCATAATGACAAAGTGCATAATGACAATACCGCATAATGGCAAAGTGCATAATGACAATACCGCATAATGACAAAGTGCATAATGACAATACCGCATAATGACAAAGTGCATAATGACAATACCGCATAATGACAAAGTGCATAATGACAATACCGCATAATGGCAAAGTGCATAATGACAATACTGCATAATGACAAAGTGCATAATGACAATACCGCATAATGACAAAGTGCATAATGACAATACCGCATAATGACAAAGTGCATAATGACAATTCCGCATAATGACAATACCGCATAATGGCAAAGTGCATAATGACAATACCGCATAATGGCAAAGTGCATAATGACAATACCGCATAATGACAAAGTGCATAATGACAATACCGCATAATGACAAAGTGCATAATGACAATACCGCATAATGGCAAAGTGCATAATGACAATACTGCATAATGACAAAGTGCATAATGACAATACCGCATAATGACAAAGTGCATAATGACAATACCGCATAATGACAAAGTGCATAATGACAATTCCGCATAATGACAAAGTGCATAATGACAATACCGCATAATGACAAAGTGCATAATGACAATACCGCATAATGACAAAGTGCATAATGACAATACCGCATAATGACAAAGTGCATAATGACAATACCGCATAATGACAAAGTGCATAATGACAATACCGCATAATGACAAAATGCATAATGACAATACCGCATAATGACAAAGTGCATAATGACAATACTGCATAATGACAAAGTGCATAATAACAATATTGCATAATTCAGTTCATTTGCTATGAGACTCGAAATTGAGCTCAGGTGCATCCTGTTTCCATTGATCATCCTTGAGATGGAGTCCACCTGTGGTAAATTCAATTGATTGGACATGATTTGGAAAGGCACACACCTATCTATATTAGGTCCCACAGTTGACAGTGCATGTCAGAGCAAAAACCAAGCCATGAGGTCGAAGGAATTGTCCGTAGAGCTCTGAGAAAGGATTGGGTCGAGGTACAGATCTGAACACGGTGGCCTCCATCATTCTTAAATGGAAGAAATTTGGAACCACCAAGACTTTCCCAGAGCTGGCCGCCCAGCAAAACTGAGCAAATGGGTGAAAAGGGTCTTGGTCAGGGAGGTGGCCAAGACCCCAATTTGAACTCTGACAGAGCTCCAGAGCTCCTCTGTGGAAATGGGAGAACCTTCTAGAAGGACAGCCATCTCTGCAACACTCCACCAATCAGGCCTTTATGGTAGAGTGGCCAGACGAAAGCCACTCCTCAGTAAAAGGCACATGACAGCCCACTTGGAGTTTGCCAAAAGGCCCTTAAAGGACTCTCAGACCATGAGAAACAAGATTCTCTGGTCTGATGAAACCAAGATGGAACTCTTTGGCCTGAATGTCAAGTTTCAAATCTAGAGGAAACCAGGCACCATCCCTACGGTGAAGCGTGGTGGTGGCAGCATCCCAGGCAGGGACTGGGAGACTAGTCAGGATCGAGGGAAAGATGAAAAAGAGCAAGAAAAGAGATCCTTGATGAAAACCTGCTTGAGAGCTCTCAGGATCTCATACTGGGGTGAAGGTTCACCTTCCAACAGGACAACGACCCTAAGCACACAGCCAAGACAATGCATGGGTGGCTTCGGGACAAGTCTCTTGTTGTCCTTGAGTGGCTCTGCCAGAGCCCGGACTTGAACCCAATCGAACATCTCTGGAGAGATCTGAAAAAAGCTGTGCATCGACGCTCCCCATCCAACCTGACAGAGCTTGAGAGAATCTGCAGAGATGTTTTTTCTTTCTCATTATGAGGTATTGTTTGTAGATTGATGAGAAAAAAAACGATTGAATCCATTTTAGAATAAGGCTGTAACATAACAAAATGTGGAAAAAGTCAAGGGGTCTGAATACTTTCTGAATGCACTGTATAATCTGGAACTGGTGAGAACACCAACTTGTGTGAGTAGACCATATAATTATCCTCCATTTGAGGGTTCCATAGAGAGAAGTGAGATCATGAGAGGGGTTTTACATTCTGAGAGCCATTTTACATTTGCAACAGACAAAATATTTTGCAACGGAATCTGACTAATGAGTAAACCTGGTCTTAGGTCACGGAACAGAACAACAATACCTAAGAACAGGTGTGTCAGAAAGCTAAACAACTACTGCTGGCTGCTGTGTTGACTGCTGTGGCTAGCCAAAAATGACTTGTTTTGAACAACTTATCCTTGGAGGCTTTTAAAGTGTGCTAACACTATGATTTTGAACATTCAAAGAGTGTGCAGAGCTGTCATCAAGGTGGCTATTTGAAGAATCTCAAATATAAAATATGTTTTGATTTGTTTAACACTTTTTGGGGGTTTACTACATGAGTCCATATGTGTTATTTCAAAGTTTTGATGTCTTCACTATTATTCTGCAATGTAGAAAATAGTCAAAATGAGGAACAACCATGAATGAGTAGGTGTTCTAGAACTTTAGTGTAACTTCTGAGGAATTGGACGCAAAAGCACCTCCACCAATCACCCTACACCCCTGCGCACACACCCGTTGTTAGAGCGTTGGGACAGTAATCGAAAGGTCCCCGATCTGACAAGGTAAACTTCTGTAGTTCTGCCCCTGAGCAAGGCAGTTAACCCACTGTTCCCCGGGCACCGTCGACGTGGATGTCAATTATGTCCGCACCTCTCTGATTCAGAGGGTTTGGGTTAAATGCGGAAGACACATTTCAGTTGAATGCATTCAGTTGTACATCAGATCGCTATATCATATGTGGTTAGCTGATATGTTAAATACGTATCCAGGAGTTGTCAGACTTGGCATGCGTCTGCAATGTAGTCAGGGAGGAACTTAACCAAAGCCTTTCCATTCTTGACTTTCTGAGGGTAGGTCTATGCCACAGACTGCTGATAAGATTCACAAAAACATGAGTATCCATTGAGAATGACTGAGGGGGCTGTGATTAATCTGGGGTCGGGAAAATAGGCCTAAGACCCTGTTCCTCATAAGACCCCGGGGCGGACTGGCCATCTAGCGTTTCGGATAAATGCCAGATGGGCTGGTTCATTTTTTGCCCAGTGAGCCTGTCTAACTTCAGTTTTTGCGCAAAATTATAATTATCTGGCTAATAATGGGGTTCTCAAGGGAAAAAATGGGCCGGTTTGGGGGCATTAAGGAAAAAAAAGATCTGGTGTGTTAGAAATGCCAGGGTCAATTCCTGGTCCCAGTCCGCCCCTTAATCTGTTTACAGAGTGATTACCTCTACAGCATTATAATGAATCACCATGTGACTGGGGGCGTGGGGAGTCATAGGTTATGTCCCAAATGCTACCCTATTTCATATTTAGTGCACTACTTTTGACCAGGGCCCATGGGGCTCTGGTCAAAAGTAGAGCACTGTATAGGGAATAGAGTGCCATTTGGGACGCAGGACATCATGGCGCATTCTACTGCATGCCAACCCTGGCTTGACTGACTGCAGGGTACGACCCTTACAACCATGACCACCCTGCCTTGGCTCTGCTTGATTACACAATGCCATTCTCTCTCTCTCTCTCTCTCTCTCTCTCTCTCTCTCTCTCTCTCTCTCTCTCTCTCGTCTCTCTCTCTCATTCTAGTCTCTCTCTCTCTCTCCATATTGCTTTAATTGCCTCCTTCTTCCTCGCTGTCTGTCTGTCTGTCTGTCTGTCCAGCCCTCCTCCCTTCCTCCCTCCCTCTCCTGCTGATGAGCGATGATTCAGTTAATTTGGGCCCACTGGCTTGATGGTTGGATCACGCTTCATCAGTGTCTTTCTCTTCCACTGCTTTTCTAATGTCAGGCCAGAGCTGTAACAGAGGATTAAGGAGGAATAGAGTGGGTCAAGAGAAGGGGGGGTTAGACTCATCCCTGCCCAGCTTCTCTCTCTCTCTCTCTCTCTCTCTCTCTCTCTCTCTCTCTCTCTCTCTCTCTCTCACACGCTCACTCTCTCTCTCTCTCTGTCAGTCTCTCTCTCCCCCTCTCCTCTCTCTCTCTCTCTCTCTCTCTCTCTCTCTCTCTCACTCTCTCTCTCTCTCTCTCTCTCTCTCTCTCTCTCTCTCTCTCTCTCTCTCTCTCTCTCTCTCACACGCTCACTCTCTCTCTCTCTCTCTCTCTCTCTCTCTCTCTCTCACTCTCTCTCTCTCTCTCTCTCTCTCTCTCTCTCTCTCTCTCTCTCTCTCTCTCTCTCTCTCTCTCTCTCTCTCTCTCTCTCTCTCTTTTTTCTTTGAAGAGTAAACCGACAGAGTACAGCTAAGCTCCACCGCTCCACAGAGAAAGAGCTGATCGATAGCATTGAATCCCACCCTCCCTTCTGCCATCCCTTTCTCCCCCCTTTCCGCCCTCCCTCTCTCGCTGCCTGGGAATAAAAGAGGATGCTACGGTATTGTCCTCCTCTCTTCTCTACTTCCTCTGCACTCCTCCACCCCCCTAGGCATAGGGACGATAGCGTCATGCCTCCACCCCCCTTGTGCTCAGCCATGTGGGCCAGCAGTCACGTGATGTAAGCCAGTGATCAGAGGCGGTAGCGGTGGAGGCCATGCCTCCTGGCATCCACAGGGCACCAGCGCCAAGACAGGCAGGCTAGTGCTCAAAGGAAGCATCTTGTATTGCAGCTCAACTCTCTTGAGCCTGCTATACTGTCACCCAGTTTGTGGAAGGAGGAAGTGAAAGAGATTCAGGGATGGAGGGATGGAAGGTATTAGGGAGAGGGAGGGAGAGGGAGGGAGAGACCAACATTTGGCATTTCGGATGAACATACTGCCCTCGTCATCCTAAAAGGCAGCATCACCATGTTTTATTTTCACCAAAGCTTTTTTTCATCTCTGCTCATTTCTGTTTTGTAACATGAATCACACACAGCACAAATCCTACAGTGTATTTTGTCAGAGGCACAGACACAGCTAAAGGCTTCATAGGATGCTCCTCTGCCCTCTGACCTCTGACCACTGAGGGTATACCCAGCAAGCTTTGACATAGAGAGACACACACGTATGTGACCTCTGTCTCTCTGTAAAGCTAGCCCCGCACACCCATAATACATACATAGCTTTGTGCCCTGTCTTTGTGTGGGGAACTGGGATGAATCTGGGGTCGGGAAACAGGCCTAAGACCATGTGGCCTTTGCTTTTCTAAAGCCAGTATATCTTACTGTAATGTAACGCTGTGAAATCCCTACAGCCTCCACCTAGATGAGCTATTGTTACAATAACCTCAGAAATTCATCTTAATGACACCCCTATTCACCCACACAACGACAATCAATTTCATCACCCCCACCCAGGAATAAGAATAATGATTTCCAATAATACTTATTATATCACATTTTATCTGGATCATACACCTCCTTTCAAATCCCTAATCCCTGCTGTCATCCAATTTCAAATCATATTTACACACAGGCTCATTGTACCATCGATCTAGCTTTGTTTTGTTTTCATTACTCTCACCGCTCTCTGGAGAGATGGGATTGAGTCCTCTAGCTATCTTAAACACAGTGGTGTGTGTGTTTACTTCTTTAAATGTAGCTGTGGGGACTGGCCTGTGTCTTTATTCCTCCCTCCAGTCAAAATCATCGGAAGGAGAGAGGGAGGGAGGTATGTAAAAGAGGGAAGCAGTGTGGCAGGCAGAGGAAGGCAGGGAGGCAAGTAGAGAGAGAGGCAGGCAGGCAAGTAGAGAGTAAAAGAGGACAGGAGGGAGGGGGAGAGAGATAGAGGCAGGCAGGCAGGTAGAGAGTAAAAGAGGACAGGAGGGAGGGGGAGAGAGATAGAGGCAGGCAGGTAGAGAGTAAAAGAGGACAGGAGGGAGGGGGAGAGAGATAGAGGCAGCCACCGAGGGAGGAAGGGAGAGATGGAGTGAGAGAGGCAGGCAGACAAAGAGACAGGCAGCCGGTGTGAACAGGGAAAGAAGGGGCAGAGAGGACTTGCACTGATCTATAGTAGATTAGTCTGTGTGTATCTGCTCCCGACACTGATCAATATGTCATCTCAGGGAGGTGGAGGAGAGAGGTGGAGAGAGGAGGAGGAAATGTAATCGGAGAGGTCGAGGAGAGAGATGGAGAGAGAAGGGGGGAAATGGAGGAGGAGGAGAGAAGAGAACTGGAGGAGGAGGGAGAGGGAGACAAGGACGAGGAGAGAGGAGGAAGATGGAGAGAGGAGGAAAAGGGGGCAAAGGAGGAGGAGGAGAGCTGGAGAAGGATGAGAGATGGAGGAGCAGGGATGGAGCATCAGACACGTTAAAGGCTGTGGTTGCATTGTGAATGGCCCGTGTGGCTAGGGGACAGCAGGGATGGCCTATGGATAGCATAATAAAGCTGAGATCATAACAAAGGCAGCTAGAGGAGAGATGAGGGGTGCGGGGAGGCCAATCTCTCTTTTCTAACAGCATTTCCATTAGGTTATTGACCAGCAGAGCAGAATGGAGCGTCCAGCCAGTCATAACCAGATGTATCTATCCGCCCTTATTATTGTCGTACAGAAGGGTTGATTGTGTTGGATTAGTGTGTCCTTGAATAACGGGGAAAGGAATGGTGGTGTTAAAGGCCACTTCTCACTGTCAAACTAAGCCGGATGGTCAGCGCCATGTATTCATGGTTGGCCCAGGGAAGCCAGGATTCCCCCCCCTCCCAAAATGTTTTTGTACCAAGAAGAAAAAATAAACAAAATAATGTATCTGTGTTTCATAAATGTCCTTCAATTCGCAAGATGATGAATGTATCTCACTGGAGAACACATCCGAGTGAAAGAAACAGCTCCCCTCTGTCTCAATATGTGTATCCTAGCTATCTGATGCTGTCTGGTCCTAAAGAGTATGACATTGTTGCCGCCCATAGCATTGAATGTAAGGGAAGCCAGTGAGCATTTCGCCTCCCTTGTTAATAAAAAATAAAAAAATTATAATAGCCAATCCGTATTGAGCTAAACTGAGTGAATTTGGATTTGGCTTCACACCGATCACATGACACTTGATGCCAAACCTCACTGACAGAAAAAACTTGAATTGTTGCATCTCGTTGTGTCATTGTCCTCTGGTGGCTAGCTAGCTAGCTAAAATCAACCCTTTCCTAAATTAGCCATGGATGGAGATCGGGATTTAGACTTGTGGTTTTACTTAATTCTCTGCACTGGCTAAGGATTATAACGACGATTGTGATCCAACCATAAAGTCATACGTTGTTGTGCCCCTGGCCTGAGAGGATGGAAGTTCAACATGTAGCCTAGATGTAGAAGGCTAATGTTAACTAGCTGGACTGGTGCATCGTTGCCCATGAAAGGAAGTTATGCTTTTTATGGTTACTACATGATTCCATATGTGTTATTTCATAGTTTTGATGTCTTCACTATTATTCTACAATGTAGAAAATAGTAAAAATAAAGAAAAACCCTTGAATGAGTAGATGTGTCCAAACTTTTGACCGGTAGTATATACCAAACAAAAACCATTGATTTCAATGTTAAACAAACCATATGTACAATGACCTCTTTAAACAATTTCCACTGAACATTTTACAAAAACACATTTACAGGACGAACTGTGCAGATAAAAAGTCTGGTAACAGAATAAAACTGTGGGAGATTTTACCGTAATTCTGTTACAAAACAGTTTTTCCAGTAAATGTTTATGTTTTATTTACTGTGAAAATGATTCAGAGAAGTCAGCCATTGTGCATAGAATTGTATGAATTCAATGGTTTTTGTTGGCATACATTTTAGAGTGAGTCTCAGCGTATATCTGTTCCCGTGGAATTACCCCTAGTAGACTGTGTTCAGTGTTGGTTACAGATGTTGTTTTACACAAACACCACCTTGTCCAACTTCTCCCTAGTGACATACAGTGGCCTAGTGTACATGGACACTAATCCTCTCCTCTTTCCCTCCCTCTTTTTCTCCTCTCCCCTCTCTCTCCCCCTTTTCCCAATTTCTTTCTTATCTAATTATATCTCTCTCTCTCTGCCTCTAATTCTTTGTTGCTTCTCTCTCTCTCTCTCTCTCTCTCTCTCTCTCTCTCTCTCTCTCTCTCTCTCTCTCTCTCTCTCTCTCTCTCTCTCACTATCTACCCCCCTCTATCTTTCTATCTATCTACCTCCCTCCCTCCCTTCCAGTCTCTGGGCCCCTGTGTTGTTCTACTGTCAAATCTTCCAGGATTATCTGTAATCCTGGAGCTGCAGAATCTGTTTGCTGACAGCTGTGTTCTCAAATATTACTACTACTGTTTGCCATGCACACACTGCCCTATATACCAGAACCAGAGTGAGCTAGAGGGAAGGAGAGAGAGAGAGAGACAGAGATAAAGAGAGAGAGGGATAGGAAGGAAGGAAGGAAGGAAGGAAGGAAGGAAGGAAGGAAGGAAGGAAGGAAGGAAGGAAGAAAGGAAGAAAGGAAGGAAGGAAGGAAGGAAGGAAGGAAGGAAGGAAGGAAGGAAGGAAGGAAGGAAGGAAGGAAGGAAGGAAGGAAGGAAGGAAGGAAGGAAGGAAGGAAGGAAGGAAGGAAGGAAGGAAGGAAGGAAGGAAGGAGAGAGGAGAGGGAGGAAGAGACTGTGTGAGAGAGGGAGAGAGAGAGAGAGAGAGAGAGAGAGAGAGAGAGAGAGAGAGAGAGAGAGAAGGAGACGAGAGAAATAGAGAGGTAAGGAAGGAGATAGGAGAGAGAGAGAGAGAGAGAGAGAGAGAGAGGGAAGGAAGGAGATAGGAGAGAGAGGGAAGGAGATGGGAGAGAGAGAGACAGAGGGAAGGAGATAGAGGAGAGAGAGAGATAGGGAAGGAGATGGGAGAGAGAGAGACAGAGGGAAGGAGATTGAGAGAGAGAGAGAGAGAGACAGAGGGAAGGAGATTGGAGAGAGAGAGACTGAGGGAAGGAGATAGGAGAGAGAGGGAGACAGAGGGAAGGAGCTGGGAGAGAGAGAGAGACAGGTGGAAGGAGATAGGAGAGAGAGAGACAGAGGGAAGGAGATGGGAGAGAGAGAGGGAAGGAGATAGGAGAGAGAGAGAGAGAGAAAGAGAGAGACTTATTCTTCCTTAGCAGAGAAAAAAAAGAGAACCTTCAATTTTCCGCCTGAATGGATTTTAATTGACAATTCTGCCTCTCTCTTTTTCTGTCATTTGTGTTGTATTTGACTGTACTGCTGGTGCGACGTTCTCCCCACAGTGTGTATTAAACGCTGGGGTGGGTTATGCATGAATAAATAGATGGTGGTATATACAGGGGCATTGATATCCCTGGGGAATCAGCCTGTGTCCCAAATGGCACCTATTGTAAATGCCTACGTACTGCACTACTTTTGAACCATGCCCATAGGGCTCTCATGGTCAAAAGTAGTGCACTATGTAGGGAACAGGGTGCCACTTGGGACCAGGCACAGTCTTAGAGCACCAGTGCTTTGCAAGTAATCCAAGGATCTTGTCATACAGATGTAGGACCTTAATTTGACTGATATTGTCACAGCAAAATGATCTTGCCCCAACGGAACTTGAACGTTTAGGTCATTATGTTGCTAATCGGTCATTTTGCTAGTAGCTGGCCAAAAGTAGTGCAGTACTGTTGATATAACCGTGTGTTGGTGTGGGCTTTCAGTGAATTTATGTAAATCTCAAAGCTCTTTTGCATATCCTGCGGTGCAGGCAAGTGTTCAATCATATTGTTAGCGTGTGATCTTTCTGCATATGGCCAGATTACAGTAAACATGGGAAATGAAAATGGATATTGGATTCATGTGTTAAAAATACGACCAACATGTTATATAAAACCCCACACTATACAAAAACCCATATAATACCCCATATAAACACATTGGAATAGAACCTAAAATCTCGAAAGACTGATGAGTACATATTAATATGATACGTTTCCCTCTTTCTTTGATCCATCTCTCCTCTTATTGAGTTTATTGTTCCTGTCTGCTGCTCTTTGAATCTTCAGAGGAGGACCAACACATTACGCAACAGTTTAACATATACCTTTATTCCATATATGGCCCTAGAATATTGTCCCTAATGATCTCTATTCTCTTCCACTCCCTCCAGGTGGTCTACAAGAATAATGACATCCGTCTAGAGCTCTCCCGTCTGGCCCGCATCGTAGACCCCAAGATGAAGCTCCAGGGTGACGTGGTGTTTAAGTGTGAGAACGTGGCCACCCTGGACCCTATCAACTTCGAGAGCCCCGACTCCTACCTCAGCCTCCCCAAGTGGAACACCAAGAGAATGGGTTCTATCTCCTTCGACTTCAGGACCTCAGAGCCCAACGGACTCATCCTGTTCACCCACGGCAAGGTAACCTAACTAATGAAATACCCCGATGAAGGTCTGTTGAAGACCCACGTTTTGGTTTAATGATCCATTAAATGTTTGTGAGATTAGATTACCAGTGTGCTGGTGTTCTGTTTCTAGTAAGTGTAGAACTGTGAAAGAGAGTCACACACTCATATTTCCCTGCGGTGGATTTATTTGCCCAAGGTTTCGGCTAAAGTTGCCTTGATGTAGAGCATTAGAATAAACGTTGTTTATTCATTTTTAGAAACGATGTAATTTGAGCCTTTAATGCTGATTGGCTGACAGTGAAAACAAATGTTTTGTCATACCCGTGGTGTACGGTCTGATATACCACAGCTATGACAAAACATATTTTTACTGCTCCAATTACGTTCTTAAGCAGTTTTTAATAGTAATACGACACCGCGGGGGGTTGTGATATATTGGTCATATACTACACCCCCGCCTGGAATGATTGGTTCCCAGTAGTCAGAAGACTCAGTACCTCACCTAATTTCCAGGCCCAGGACCGGCGGGACGCAGCAGGGAAGAAGAACTACAAAGTAGACTTCTTTGCTGTAGAGCTGCTGGATGGAGGACTGTACCTGCTGCTGGACATGGGCTCAGGCACTATCAAGGTCAAAGCCACCCAGAACAAGGTCAATGATGGAGCCTGGCACCACGTGGACATTCAGAGGGATGGACGTTCAGGTGAGGAGAGAGGGCTGGGTGGAGTGGGAGGAGGAAGAGGGGGTAGGGCTGTTGCGGTGACCATATTACCGCCACACCGGCAGTCATGAGTCTTGACTACAGTAAAATTCCACGTGACTTTTGAGTCACGGTAATCTCCTCTTATGCACTCTGGACATGCGTTGGTGGTACCCAACTCACTAACGAGCATCAGGTCCTAATGGCCTGGTACTCAGGGCTCTATTGTCCCTCCATCAGGTCCTAATGGCCTTGTACTCAGGACTCAATTGTCCCTCCATCAGGTCCTAATGGCCTGGTACTCAGGGCTCTATTGTCCCTCCATCAGGTCCTAATGGCCTGGTACTCAGGGCTCTATTGTCCCTCCATCAGGTCCTAATGGCCTGGTACTCAGGGCTCTATTGTCCCTCCATCAGGTCCTAATGGCCTGGTACTCAGGGCTCTATTGTCCCTCCATCAGGTTGTAATGGCCTGGTACTCAGGGCTCTATTGTCCCTCCATCAGGTCCTAATGGCCTGGTACTCAGGGTTCTATTGTCCCTCCATCAGGTCCTAATGGCCTGGTACTCAGGGCTCTATTGTCCCTCTTACCACTCTGACATCAATGCAATCGAAAATCACAACACTTCTCATCAAAACAGTAGTGTTCTTTTATAACTCACCTCTCTGGGATGATCAATTTGAAGAAAGAAGTTCAACAACAGGCTGAAACTGAGTGGAAATATGGTAGCGGATGTTGGTAGCTGTGGATGTTGGTACTTGTGGATGTTGGTAGCTGTGGCTGTTGGTAGTTGTGGATGTTGTTAGCTTTGGATGTTGGTAGCTGTGGATGTTGGTAGTTGTGGATGTTGGTAGTTGGTAGTTGTGGATGTTGTTAGTTGTGGATGTTGGTAGTTGGTAGTTGTGGATGTTGGTAGTTGTGGATGTTGGTAGTTGGTAGTTGTGGATGTTGGTAGTTGTGGATGTTGGTAGTTGGTAGTTGTGGATGTTGGTAGTTGTGGATGTTGGTAGTTGGTAGTTGTGGATGTTGGTAGTTGTGGATGTTGGTAGTTGTGGATGTTGGTAGTTGGTAGTTGTGGATGTTGGTAGTTGTGGATGTTGGTAGTTGGTAGTTGTGGATGTTGGTAGTTGGTAGTTGTGGATGTTGGTAGTTGTGGATGTTGGTAGTTGGTAGTTGTGGATGTTGGTAGTTGGTAGTTGTGGATGTTGTTAGTTGTGGATGTTGGTAGTTGTGGATGTTGGTAGTTGGTAGTTGTGGATGTTGGTAGTTGGTAGTTGTGGATGTTGGTAGTTGTGGATGTTGGTAGTTGGTAGTTGTGGATGTTGGTAGTTGTGGATGTTGGTAGTTGGTAGTTGTGGATGTTGGTAGTTGTGGATGTTGGTAGTTGTGGATGTTGGTAGTTGGTAGTTGTGGATGTTGGTAGTTGTGGATGTTGGTAGTTGGTAGTTGTGGATGTTGGTAGTTGGTAGTTGTGGATGTTGGTAGTTGTGGATGTTGGTAGTTGTGGATGTTGGTAGTTGTGGATGTTGGTAGTTGTGGATGTTGGTAGTTGGTAGTTGTGGATGTTGGTAGTTGTGGATGTTGGTAGTTGGTAGTTGTGGATGTTGGTAGTTGGTAGTTGTGGATGTTGGTAGTTGTGGATGTTGGTAGTTGGTAGTTGTGGATGTTGGTAGTTGTGGATGTTGGTAGTTGTGGATGTTGGTAGTTGGTAGTTGTGGATGTTGGTAGTTGTGGATGTTGGTAGTTGGTAGTTGTGGATGTTGGTAGTTGGTAGTTGTGGATGTTGGTAGTTGTGGATGTTGGTAGTTGGTAGTTGTGGATGTTGGTAGTTGTGGATGTTGGTAGTTGTGGATGTTGGTAGTTGGTAGTTGTGGATGTTGGTAGTTGTGGATGTTGGTAGTTGGTAGTTGTGGATGTTGGTAGTTGTGGATGTTGGTAGTTGGTAGTTGTGGATGTTGGTAGTTGTGGATGTTGGTAGTTGTGGATGTTGGTAGTTGGTAGTTGTGGATGTTGGTAGTTGTGGATGTTGGTAGTTGTGGATGTTGGTAGTTGGTAGTTGTGGATGTTGGTAGTTGTGGATGTTTTTCCAAAGCCTAACACAACAAAATGGACAGCACTTTCTAAGGTGATGGTTAATTCAAAACACTACTCGCATATTAGAAATGATGCATACGCTGAGTGTAAAAAACATTAAGAATACCTGTTCTTTTCATGGCTTAAACTGATGTCACTTGTTAAATCCACTTAAATCAGTATAGATGAAGGTGCCGGGCACCACGGTTTGTGTCAGGAACTGCAAAGCTGCTGGGTTTTTCCCGCTCATCAGTTTCCCGTGTTGAGGATGTACTGAGGGTGTAAGAGGGGGTGGAACTCAATATTAGGAAGGTGTTCCTAATGTTTGGGACACTCAGTGCATATGCTTATTCCTATATATGATCACAATCCTGAAAAAAAAACGGAATTAAAATAATGATTGGGCCGTTATACAATACATAGACTACCGCATATTACACAGAAAAATATATATTTTAAATGATTTAAGATGTCTCCCCCCAGGGATCGGACCACCCAGTTTATAATGTAAAATAGTGGCAAAATGACTTACAAGCACATCTTGTCTGCCAAATGAACAGGCCTACAGCCTTTATGGCATGGCGCATAGCCAGATAACATACAGTAGGCCAATTCCTATTCTGTTCTTCTGAAATACATTTTCTTCATATCATAATGCTTCTTCAGACCTGCCTAAAATAAATATTGGATTTATTGTGATGGTTCATATTAAATTGATTTATTAGACTTATTAGACTTATTTATTAGACTGTTTAAATGTAGATGTTCCAAAGGGTGTGAATCAGCAGCTTGTATATGGCTTGTAGAGTATGTGTGGAGGCCTGGAGATGCTAAACATGTTTATGTTAATTAACGGTCAATTACCATAAGACGGGGGGTACAAGGAGGGGGAGGGGACAAGGAACGGGGAGAGGGAAGGTGATGGTGGGGGAGGAGAATGGTGATGATCGTTATAAAACCCCTCAGAATATACATCAAAGGCATCATACTGTTGCACGGTTTGCAGAAGTATTTCTACCTTGTCCACAACCTGTACCCCCGCACATTGACTCAGTACCGGTACTCTAGTTTATTTGGAAACTATTTTCTTGAACTGCACTGTTGGTTAATGGCTCGTAAGTAAAGCATTTCATGGTGTATTCGGCGAATGTGACAAATACAATTTGATTTGATCTCGGGGATGAGGCGATGAGACGTGTATCATGAGGATGATCAAGCAAAACCTTTTAAATCCTATTTCCTGATTCTATTTCCCCCACTGCTTCTTTATCCTTTGTGTCCGCTGACCTGAAAAAGGTTGGACAAACAGAACAGAACAGAGAATAGAGGAGCTTTAGAGAGGAAGATTATATTTGGCGCGAGAAAGAGAAAGTCTGTCGTTGCCTTGAGCTCCATAACAGAATGGATTTCACTACATTAAAAGGAAAGAGGAAAGCGAGGGAGAGAGAGAGAGAGCGCAAAAGAGAGAGAGAGACTGACAGAGAGAAAGAGAGAGAGTGACTGACAAAGAGAAAGAGAGAGAGAGAGAGACTGACAGAGAGAAAGAGAGAGAGACTGACAGAGAGAAAGAGAGAGAGAGAGAGAGACTGACAGAGAGAAAGAGAGAGAAAGAGAGAGAGAGAGACTGACAGAGAGAAAGAGAGAGAGAGAGAGAGAGGGAGAGAGACTGACAGAGAGAAAGAGAGAAAGAGAGAGAGAGACTGACAGAGAGAAAGAGAGATAGACTGACAGAGAGAAAGAGAGAGAGAGAGAGAGAGAGACTGACAGAGAGAAAGAGAGAGAGAGAGAGACTGACAGAAAGAAAGAGAGAAAGAGAGAGAGAGACTGACAGAGAGAAAGAGAGATAGACTGACAGAGAAAGAGAGAGAGAGAGAGTGCCAGAGTGAGAAATAGCAGAGACAGACAGAGAGAAAGAGAGAGGAAAGAGAAAGAGATAGAGAGAAGCAGAGATAGATAGAGAGAGAGAGAGCGGGAGAAGAAGAGAGGAAAGAGAAAGAGATAGAGAGAAGCAGAGTTAGAGAGAGAGAGAGAGAGCGGGAGAAGAAGAGAGGAAAGAGAAAGAGATAGAGAGAAGCAGAGATAGAGAGAGAGCGGGAGAAGAAGAGAGGAGAGCAGTAGTAGTACTTCTGTTATTTGATGTCCTGGGTCTGTGTTATATATCAGGTTAGAGCAGCCAATTTAGCCCTGTGTCAACACATTCTACTTTGATGAATCACTACCTAGCACCAATGAAAGAAGGGAAAGAAGGAAGGATTGTGAGAAGAGGAGGATTTTCTGAGGGAAGAGCGAGAGAAATTAGACAGATATATGGATATGGGCTGAGTGGTGGTATTAGCTTGATGAACTGTTTCATGGGACTTCACATGATGGGATTTATTAAATCTCTTAGTTAGACAGCGAGGACAGTTAGTAGTTCACTGAGGTGTTTGAAGAACAAAATGAAGTGAATGACTTGAAGGTCTTTGGAACCAGAAACCTGATTTATCCACACTCCTCTGACCAATGGCAAACAACAAGCACTCTTGATCGTAGCCTAAGGCTGACATACTGGCCTTGTGAACCAGGCTTCAAGACTCTTCTATGATGTGTCGTCAGACACACAACTCGTGAGACTACTCGTCTAAGAATCTAAAAACGACTCAATATTAGAATGGCTTCGACCCTCACGCTCACCTTCCCTTCCTCTTTCTCTCTTCCTCTCCTCACTCCATCTTCCTCCTCTCCAGGCATCATCTCAGTGGACAACCGTCGTACTCCGTTCACGGCCAGCGGAGAGAACGAGATCTTAGACCTGGAGGGAGACCTCTACCTGGGTGGTCTCCCTGACAACCGCGTAGGCCTGGTGTTACCTACCGAACTGTGGACGGCCATGTTGAACTACGGCTATGTGGGCTGCATCCGGGACCTCTTCATCGACGGACGCTCCAAAAACATTCGGGCCATCTCCGAGTCTCAGAACACCACCGGCATCAGGCCCACCTGCAGTAAAGTCACGGGGAAACAGTGCGATAGCAATCCCTGTAAGAACAACGGAGTCTGTAAGGAAGGGTGGAACCGGTTCATCTGCGACTGCACCGGGACTGGGTTCTGGGCCGGCACGTGTGAGAGAGGTGAGTCTGCTGCTTACTTAATGTTTGAAAAACGGATTGTTTTCATGTGCACATCTCTTCAATTTCAGTGCTGGGTGAATGTACGGGCAGTCTTGAGGTTTTCCCCTTGTAATGTTTACATCCGCTGGGTTAGCATCGGCATGCTGCGTCAGATGGTGCTGTGTGATTGGAGATTGTGATGCCCATTGAGATGGGACAGTTTTATCTGCTTGTATCTGAAACCCCAAAAATGTCAAGCTTGGCCTAGGTGTCAAGGAATTGAACCGGAAGCTTATGTTGTGTTGAGAGAGTCTTTCTACTAACTAAACTATAGAAGTTTCCGACTGGTTTGGATCAAATTACTTTTTTTTAGCGACAAAACGTTCTCCTCACTAAACCCAACTCTAGAACTTGTGTTAGTTCAGTCAATTACAGAAGTGTGTTTGTCGAGCAAGGGACCTTACAGCCAGTGTTCTGTTTTTAGCCTGATGGGATTATGAGAGGAAAGGAGTGGAGGAGTGTGACTTGGGACAGCTCCTTGTATTTATGGAGGCTTAGCAGAAAGATTTAATAGGATTCCACTTTTCCGCCAAGTGGCTTTTGTGCATGGTGCTGTCTTCTCTTCTGGAGGGGCTCCAGGAGGGGAATTGAGCTGGGTTTTGACACACACGCTCACTCACTCACTCACTCACTCACTCACTCACTCACTCACTCACTCACTCACTCACTCACTCACTCACTCACTCACTCAAACCCTAGCTCGTAACCCTAACCCTAAAACTAACCCTAGCTCCTAATCCTAACCCTAAAACTAAACCTAGCTCCTAACCCTGAAACTAAAACTAACCCTAGCTCCTAACCCTAACCCTGCCCCTAAAACTAACCCTAGCTTCTAATCCTAACCCTAAAACTAAACCTAGCTCCTAACCCTGAAACTAAACCAAACCTAATTCTAACCCTAACACTAATTCTAACCTTAACCCAAAACCCCTATAAATAGCATTTGACTTCGTGGGGACTAACAAAATGTCCCCAGTTGGTCCAAAAAATGGTTTACTATTCCTGTGGGGACTTCTGGTCACACACACACACACACACACACACACACACACACACACACACACACACACACACACACACACACACACACACACACACACACACACACACACACACACACACACACACACACACACACTGAGGCTTGGACTTGGCTGTGGGTGAAAATGTTCTCCCATGTCTGGCGTTAAGAGCTCCACTGCATTAGGTGTTTATGACCCATTCACTGAAGATAGGCCCACTCTGAGATGTTGGGTGTGTGTGTGTGTGTGTAGGATGCTATCAGAGTATCTCTCCTGGATTGTGTCTAGTTGACCAGGGGGCTGCAGGATGGGTTGAGGTCATTTTAGAACTACAGTCTTGTGAAAAACCATGGTTTGCGGTGAGATCATAATGACTTTTTGGAGCTGGTTGTTTCCACTAAACACAACTGTAGTGGAGAGTCATAGACAGGCTGGGAGGTTCTCAGGAGATCTGAATAATACAAGTAATTAGCATCTAATGGCAAGGTTTCTAGTACTTCCAATCTGGTTGAAAGCTTCAAATTGGAACAACAGGACATGGAAGGCGGCTATTTGTTGGACATCTTTGAATCCTAAATGTTTTTTAAATACTTCAAAATTCAACAGTTCAAATGAATTATTTGGCATTAGACTAAAGTACATTTCTCTCATATGAACAAGCTTCTCTCTCTCTCTCTCTCTCTCTCTCTCTCTCTCTCTCTCTCTCTCTCTCTCTCTCTCTCTCTCTCTCTCTCTCTCTCTCTCTCTCTTTCTCTCTCTCTCTCTCTATATATATATATATATATATATCTCGCTCTCTCTCTCTTTCTCTCTCTCTCTCGCTCTCTCTCGCTCTCTCTTGCTCTCTCTTGCTCTCTCTCTCTCTCTCTCTCACTCTCTCTTGTTCTCTCTCACGGGCAGCAACAGCATCCCCCAGTTGGAGAGAGAGAGAGAGACAGAGAGAAAGCGAGAGAGAGAGAGAGAGGAAAGGCAGAGAGGAGAGGCAGTAGGCAGGCAGGCTGTGCGATCGCGATAACCTTGCCTAGGTCCTGGATAGCCAGCTATTTTTGTACCACTCCGAGGCTCTGTCTGTGTGGGCGTACTAAATGGGGGCTGATGGGAAAGCACTGCCAGAACACACACACAGAGAACATACACGCACACACCGATGCACGCACACACACACACGCACGCACACACACACACACACACACTCCCTTGCACGCACGCGCACACACAGACAGAGACACACAGACACAGAACACTGCTGCCGGAGGGGTGGAGGAATGGAGTGACAGAGGAATGGAGTGACAGAGGAATGGAGTGACAGAGGAATGGAGTGACAGAGGAATGGAGTGACAGAGGAATGGAGTGACAGAGGGATGGAAGGACAGACATGCTAACACAACACTGCACCACTCTATCGTTCCACCCGTAGAAAAAGAACGCACAGACACACGTTTCTACCATCCTTCTCTCTCCACCCCCCCCCCCTCCATCCCTCCCTCCCTCGTCCACATCCTGTCCTCCATCACAATGCTAGCTGGCCATGCAGTGGGCAGTGGACATACTACATGTCTGGACACTGGGTTTTTCTTACCCATATAGAGAGATGGTGTTCTGATGTAAAGATTTTTGTGTAGTTTTTTTTTTGCCTGAAGGCTGCTGTTGTTGTAGTTCTAACACACATGCCTGTGGTTGTTGTAGTGTTTAGTAATTATTGGTATTCTGGACATCTCAGTGGTTGCCAGGTCTTTGCCCTCTGTTCTAGATCTTTGGGTTGCCAGGTCTGCCTGCGTTATCCCTTGCCTGGTCCTAAATATTTGATCCCGATTTGATCCAGGAAAAACCCTAATTTAACGTTAGTGGGCACAACCACGTAAATAGGCCTATGTCCTCACAATACACAGTAAGCCTATGTCCTCAGAATACACAGTAGACCTATGTCCTCAGAATACACAGTAGACCTATGTCCTCACAATACACAGTAGACCTATGCCCTCACAATACACAGTAGACCTATGTCCTCACAATACACAGTAGACCTATGTCCTCACAATACACAGTAGACCTATGTCCTCACAATACACAGTAGATCTATGTCCTCACAATACACAGTAAGCCTATGTCCTCACAATACACAGTAGACCTATGTCCTCACAATACACAGTAGATCTATGTCCTCACAATACACAGTAGACCTATGTCCTCACAATACACAGTAGACCTATGTCCTCACAATACACAGTAGATCTATGTCCTCACAATACACAGTAGACCTATGTCCTCACAATACACAGTAGACATATGCCCTCACAATACACAGTAGACCTATGTCCTCACAATACACAGTAGACCTATGTCCTCACAATACACAGTAGACCTATGTCCTCACAATACACAGTAGACCTATGTCCTCACAATACACAGTAGACCTATGCCCTCACAATACACAGTAGACCTATGTCCTCACAATACACAGTAGACCTATGCCCTCACAATACACAGTAGACCTATGTCCTCACAATACACAGTAGACCTATGTCCTCACAATACACAGTAGACCTATGCCCTCACAATACACAGTAGACCTATGTCCTCACAATACACAGTAGACCTATGTCCTCACAATACACAGTAGACCTATGCCCTCACAATACACAGTAGACCTATGTCCTCACAATACACAGTAGCCTGTATTCACAATACAGTCTAGTTCTATGAATATTCCGATCCCTGTAGGTCTCTGATGTGTTATGGGATTCGTGCAGGTGTTTCACTGTGAATGATGATACATGCATTCAGGGTAAACAGGGACATGTATAATTGCTATGATGCAGTATTATTATGTGCTGTTTATGCAGCGTTTGGGGGTGTTTGTGAGTCTAGGATGTCTGCTGGTTGTTGTTGTTGTTGAGTCTGGTCTAGTCTTCTCTCTTACTTGATCTCTTACACAGATGTCAGCGGGGTCCTGGGGAGGGAGAGAGAGGGGGAGAGGGGGAGGGAGAGAGAGGGGGAGAGAGGGAGGGAGAGAGAGGGGGAGCGAGTGAGGGAGAGGGGAGAGAGGGAGGGAGTGAGGGAGAGGGGAGAGAGGGAGGGAGTGAGGGAGGGGGATCGAGGGAGGGAGAGGGGAGAGAGGGAGGGAGAGGGGAAGCGAGGGAGGGAGAGGGGGAGAGATGGAGGGAGAGAGAGTGGGAGAGAGGGAGAGAGGGAGGGAGAGAGAGTGGGAGAGAGGGAGGGAGAGCAAGGGGGAGCGAGGGAGGGAGAGGGGGAGAGAGGGAGTGAGGGAGGGGGAGAGAGGGAGGGAGAGGGGGAGAGAGGGAGGGAGAGCGAGAGAGAGCAAGGGAGGGAGGGAGAGAGGGAGAGAGAGGGGGAAAGAGGGAGGGAGAGCGAGAGAGAGCGAGGGAGGGAGAGAGAGGGGGAGAGAGGGAGAGAGAGCGAGAGAGAGCGAGGGAGAGCGAGAGAGAGCAAGGGAGGGAGAGAGGGAGAGAGAGGGGGAAAGAGGGAGGGAGAGCGAGAGAGAGCGAGGGAGGGAGAGAGGGAGAGAGAGCGGGAAAGAGGGAGGGAGAGCGAGAGAGAGCGAGGGAGGGAGAGAGGGAGAGAGAGGGGGAAAGAGGGAGGGAGGGCGAGAGAGAGCGAGGGAGGGAGAGAGGGAGAGAGAGCGGGAAAGAGGGAGGGAGGGAGAGCGAGAGAGAGAGAGCGAGGGAGGGAGAGAGGGAGAGAGAGGGGGAAAGAGGGATGGAGGGCGAGAGAGAGCAAGGGAGGGAGAGTGGGAGAGAGAGAAAGAGAGAGGGATGGAGAGGGAGAGAGAGCGAGTGGGAGCGAGAGAGAGCGAGGGAGAGAGAGGGAGGGAGAGAGGAAGAGAGAGAAAGAGAGAGATTCCGAGATGTTATTGACATCCAGGGCTTGGTATTGATTGAAAGCACAGTCATACAGCACACTACAGTGGAGTTGACAATACAGTGCTTTTCACACACTTACAGATCAATAGACACTGTGGGATATCTCAGCGAGAGGTTAACCTGTCTTGGTAGTCTTTTTGACTGCAGATACTTTGATGGAGAGAGCTTTGAGTCCCATAGACTTTTATTGGTTTGTATGCTGATTCTTGCCTTCAATGGCATAAAATAATGGTACGCTAAAATGAAGAACCGGTCACAAAATTAAAGGACGACTAAACAACCTCTCTGGCTTAAGTACAAAATACAATTACAAAAATGTTCCCCACCATACTTCCAAATCAAAAGTTGCACCCTTGATTTAACCTGAGCTGTATGTTGGCTATTAGATGAAAGAAGCATGGTGCTTGGGATCAGCAGAGTCAGCCTGGCATCCACCTACTATTATTTTATATGTTTCCCCTTGTACCTGTGCAATATTTGGTCATATTTTACCCCTCTCTATTTGAGGTGTGCCCACAAGGTCTAACGGCGCCTACGATCAGAGGTGTGCTACGCGATGTCGCTATCACAGAGACAGATGTTGTGTCAGCGGGTGTTCAAGTCAGTCACAGTGTGTGTGTGACATCTGCACAAACATGTGAGTGCATGTGTGTGTGTGTGTGCCTGTTTGCTCATCAGTGTGTGTGTGTGTTTGCGCGTTTCTGTGCTTCTGTGCATGCCAGCCAGTGTGTGTGTATCTCTGTGTCAGGCTCTGATTGTGTGCCAGACCTCTAGCGCCATACAGGCAGGGGCGTGCTCCCAAGGCCGTGGCCCAGACAGGTCTCCTCTCGACAGGGCTGTGACCCGGGGCAGAGACCTGCCAACCCTCCAACCCCCCATGCCTGTGATCTGCATTCAAATGGGACTCCTCTGGGTCTCTGCTGCCTGGTAGACTGCATAGAGAAGACAGTGAATATTCTGTTTGTGCTGCAACTCTCAATGGTGAGAAAGGAGAAAATAAACATTATATCCAAGCTATATCTTCTCTATATATTCTCTCTTTGTCCTCTGTCTATGTCCTCTCTATATCCTCTCTCTATATCCTCTCTCTGTATGCTCTCTCTATATCTTCTCTCTATGTCCTATCTCTATCTCCTCTCTCTATATCCTCTCTACATCCTCCCTCGAAATTCTCGCTCTATATCCTCTCTCTATATCCTCTCTCTATATCCTCTCTCTATTTCTCTCTCTATATCCTCTCTATTTTCTCTCTCTATATCCTCTCTCTATATTCTCTCTATATATCCTCTCTCTATTTCTCTCTATATATTCTCTCTCTATATCCTCTCTCTATATTCTCTCTATATATCCTCTCTCTATTTCTCTCTATATATCCTCTCTCTATATCCTCTCTCTATATCCTCTCTCTATATCCTCTCTCTATATCCTCTCTCTATATCCTCTCTCTATATCCTCTCTCTATATCCTCTCTCTATATCCTCTCTATATCCTCACTCTATATCCTCTCTCTATTTTCTCTCTCTATATCCTCTCTCTATTTTCTCTCTATATATCCTCTCTCTATATCCTCACTCTAAATCCTCTCTCTCATTTCTCTCTCTATATCACCATTCTATATCCTCTTTCTATATCCTCTCTCTATGTCCTCACACTATATCATCTCTCTATTTTCTCTCTATATACCCTCTCTCTATTTTCTCTCTCTATTCTCTCTCTCTATATCCTCTCTCTATAGTCTCTTTCTATATCCTCTCTCTATATCCTCTCCCTATATCCTCTCTCCATTTCCTCTCTCGATATCCTCACTCTATATCCTCTCTCTATTTTCTCTTTCTATATTCTCTCTCTATTTTCTCACTCTATATCCTCTCTCTATATTCTCTTTCTATATCCTCTCTCTATATCCTCTCTATATATCCTCTCTCCATTTCCTCTCTCGATATCCTCTCTCTATATTCTCTTTCTATATCCTCTCTCTATATCCTCTCTCCATATCCTCTCTCTATATCCTCTCTCTATATTCTCTCTCTATATCCTCTCTCTATATCCTCTCTCCATTTCCTCTCTCGATATCCTCTCTCTATATTCTCTTTCTATATCCTCTCTCTATATCCTCTCTCCATATCCTCTCTCTATATCCTCTCTCTATGTTCTCTCTCTATATCCTCACTCTATATCCTCTCTCTATTTTCTGTCTCTATATCCTCTCTATATCCTGTCTCTATTTCCTCACTAAATATGCTCTCTCTATATCCTCTCTCTATATCCTCACTCTATATCCTCTCTCTATTTTCTCTCTATATATCCTATCTCTATTTTCTCACTATATATCCTCTCCCTATATCCTCTCTCTATATCCTCTCTCTATGTTCAATCTCTATATTCTCTCTCTATATCCTCTCTCTAATTTCTCTTTCTGTATTCACTCTCTATATCCTCTCTCTATATCCTCACTCTATATCCTCTCTCTATTTTCTCTCTCTATATTCTCTCTATATATCCTCACTCTATATCCTCTCTATATCCTCACTATATATCCTCTCTCTATATCCTCTCTCTATTTTCTCTCTCTGTATTCTCTCTCTATATCCTCTCTCTATATCCTCACTCTATATCCTCACTATATATGCTCTCTCTTTATCCTCTCACTATATCCTCACTCTATATCCTCTTTCCATTCTCTCTCTCTATATCCTCTCTCAATTTTATATCTCTATATCCTCTCTATAAATAATCTCTCTATATCCTCACACAATATCCTCTCTCTTTATCCTCACTCTATATCCTCTCTCTATATCCTCTCTCCATTTCCGCTCTCTATATCCTCACTCTATATCCTCTCTCTATAACATCACTCTATGGCCTCTCTCTATTTTCTCTATATCCTCTCTCTATATCCTCTCTCTGTATCCTCTCACTATATCCTCTCTCTATATCCTCACTCTAAATTCTCTCTCTATATCCCCTCTCTATTTTCTCTCTCTACATCCTCTCTCTATATCCTCACTATATATCCTCTCTCTATATCCTCACTATATATCCTCTCTCTATATCCTCTCTCTATTTTCTCTCTCTGTATTCTCTCTCTATATCCTCTCTTCTATATCCTCACTATATATCCTCACTATATATGCTCTCTCTATTTCCTCTCTCTATATCCTCACTCTATATCCTCTCTCTATTTTCTCTCTCTATATTCTCTCTCTATATCCTCTCACTATATCCTCACTCTATATCCTCTCTCTATTTTCTCTCTCTATATTCTCTCTCTATATCCTCTCTCTATTTTCTCTCTCTGTATTCTCTCTCTATATCCTCTCTCTATATCCTCTTTCTATATCCTCACTATATATGCTCTCTCTTTATCCTCTCACTATATCCTCACTCTATATCCTCTCTCAATGTTATCTCTCTATATCCTCTCTATAAATCATCTCTCTATATCCTCACACAATATCCTCTCTCTATATCCTCTCTCCCTTTCCTCTCTCTATATCCTCACTCTATATCCTCTCTCTATAACCTCACTCTATGGCCTCTCTCTATTTTCTCTATATCCTCTCTCTATATCCTCTCTCGGTATCCTCTCACTATATCCTCTCTCTATATCCTCACTCTAAATTCTCTCTCTATATCCCCTCTCTATTTTCTCTCTCTACATCCTCTCTCTATATCCTCTTTCTATATCCTCACTATATATCCTCTCTCTAAATCCTCACTCTATATCCTCTCTCTATATCCTCACTCTATATCCTCTCTCTATATCCTCACTATATATCCTCTCTCTATATCCTCTCTCTATTTTCTCTCTCTGTATTCTCTCTCTATATCCTCTCTCTATATGCCCTCTCTATTTCCTCTCTCTATATGCTCTCTCTATTTCCTCTCTCTATATCCTCTCTCTCTCCTCTCTCTATTATCTCTCACTATATCCTTACTCTATATCCTCTCTCTATTTTCTCTCTCTATATTCTCTCTCTATTCTCTCTCTATATATCCTCTCTCTATATTCTCTTTTTATATCCTCTCTCTATATCCTCTCTCTATATCCTCTTTCCATTTCCTCTCTCTATATTCTCTTTTTATATCCTCTCTCGATATCCTCACTCTATATCCTCTCTCTATTTTCTTTCTCTGTATCCTCTCTATATCCTGTCTCTATATCCTCTCTCCATTTCCTCACTAAATATGCTCTCTCTATATCCTCTCTCTATATCCTCACTCTATATCCTCTCTCTATTTTCTTTCTCTGTATCCTCTCTATATCCTGTCTCTATATCCTCTCTCCATTTCCTCACTAAATATGCTCTCTCTATATCCTCTCTCTATATCCTCACTCTATATCCTCTCTCTATTTTCTCTCTATATATCCTATCTCTATTGTCTCACTATATATCCTCTCCCTATATCCTCTCTCTATATCCTCTCTCCATGTTCAATCTCTATATTCTCTCTCTATATCCTCACTCTATATCCTCTCTCTATTTTCTCTCTATATATCCTCTCTCTATTTTCTCTGTCTATATCCTCTCTCTATATCCTCTCTTTATTTCTCTCTCTATATCCCCACTCTATATCATCTCTCTATTTTCTCTCTCTATATCCTCTCTCTATTTTCTCTCTCTGTATTCTCTCTCTATATCCTCTCGTTATCCTACTCTCTATTTTCTCTCTCTGTATTCTCTCTCTATATCCTCTCTCTATATCCTCACTCTATATCCTCACTATATATGCTCTCTCTTTATCCTCTCACTATATCCTCACTCTATATCCTCTTTCCATTATCTCTCTCTATATCCTCTCTCAATTTTATATCTCTATATCCTCTCTATAAATAATCTCTCTTTATCCTCACACAATATCCTCTCTCTTTATCCTCACTCTATATCCTCTCGCTATATCCTCTCTCCATTTCCGCTCTCTATATCCTCACTCTATATCCTCTCTCTAAATCCTCACTCTATATCCTCTCTCTATATCCTCACTCTATATCCTCTCTCTATATCCTCACTATATATCCTCTCTCTATATCCTCTCTCTATTTTCTCTCTCTGTATTCTCTCTCTATATCCTCTCTCTATATGCTCTCTCTATTTCCTCTCTCTATATGCTCTCTCTATTTCCTCTCTCTATATCCTCTCTCTATTATCTCTCACTATATCCTTACTCAATATCCTCTCTCTATTTTCTCTCTCTATATTCTCTCTCTATTCTCTCTCTATATATCCTCTCTCTATATTCTCTTTCTATATCCTCTCTCTATATCCTCTCTCTATATTCTCTCTCTATTCTCTCTCTCTATATCCCCTCTCTATATTCTCTTTCTATATCCTCTCTCTATATCCGCTCTCTATGTCCTCTCTCCATTTCCTCACTAAATATGCTCTCTCTATATCCTCTCTCTATATCCTCTCTCTATTTTCTCTCTATATATCCTATCTCTATTGTCTCACTATATATCCTCTCCCTATATCCTCTCTCTATATCCTCTCTCTATGTTCAATCTCTATATTCTCTCTCTATATCCTCACTCTATATCCTCTCTCTATTTTCTCTCTCTATATTCTCTCTCTATATCCTCTCTCTATTTTCTCTCTCTGTATTCTCTCTATATATCCTCTCTCTATATCCTCACTCTATATCCTCTCTCTATTTTCTCTCTCTATATTCTCTCTCTATATCCTCACTCTATATCCTCTCTCTATTTTCTCTCTATATATCCTCTCTCTATTTTCTCTGTCTATATCCTCTCTCTATATCCTCTCATTATTTCTCTCTCTATATCCCCCCTCTATATCCTCTCTCTATTTTCTCTCTCTATATCCTCTCTCTATTTTCTCTCTCTGTATTCTCTCTCTATATCCTCTCTTTATCCTCACTATATATGCTCTCTCTATATCCTCTCACTATATCCTCACTCTATATCCTCTTTCCATTCTCTCTCTCTATATCCTCTCTCAATTTTATCTCTCTATATCCTCTCTATAAATCATATTTCTATATCCTCGCCCAATATCCTCTCTCTTTATCCTCACTCTATATCCTCTCTCCATTTCCTCTCTCGATATCCTCACTCTATATCCCCTCTCTGTATCCTCTCTCTATATCCTCACTCTATAATCTCTCTCTATATCATATCTCTATTTTCTCTCTCTATATCCACTTTCTATAGCCTCACTCTATATCCCCTCTCTATATCCTCTCTATATCCTCTCTCTATTTTCTCTCTCTACATCCTCTCTCTATTTTCTCTCTATATATCCTCTCTCTATTTTCTCTCTATATATCCTCTCTATTTCCTCTCTCTATATCCTCTCTCTATTTTCTCTCTCTACATCCTCTCTCTATTTTCTCTCTATATATCCTCTCTCTATTTTCTCTCTATATATCCTCTCTATTTCCTCTCTCTATATCCTGTCTCTATATCCTCTCTTTATATCCTCTCTCTATATCCACTCTCTATATCCTCTCTCTATATCCTCACTACATATCCTCTCTCTATAGCCTCTCTCTATATCCTCGTTCTATATCCTCTCTCTATATCCTCTCTCCATATCCTCTCTCTATTTCCTCTTTCTATATCCTCTCTCCATATCCCCTCTCTATATCCTCACTACATATCCTCTCTCTATATCCTCTCTCTATATCCTCGTTCTATATCCTCTCTATATCCTCACTATATATCCTCTCTCCGTATCCTCACTCTATATCCTCTTTCCATATCCTCAATAAATATCCTCTCTCTATATCCTCTCTCTATTTTCTCTCTCTACATCCTCTCTCTATTTTCTCTCTCTATATCCTCTCTCCATATCCTCTCTCCATATCCTCTCTCTATTTCCTCTTTCTATATCCTCTCTCTATATCCTCTCTCCATATCCTCTCTCCATATCCTCTCTCTATACCCTCTCTCTATACCCTCTCTCCATATCCTCTCTCCATATCCTCTCTCTATTTCCTCTCTCTATATCCTCTCTGTATATCCTCTCTATATCCTCTCTCTATTTCCTCTTTCTATATCCTCTCTCCATATACTCTCTCTATATCCTCTCTGTATATCCTCTCTATATCCTCTCTCCATATCCTCTCTCTATTTCCTCTTTCTATATCCTCTCTCTATATCCTCTCTCTATATTCTCTCTCTATATCCTCTCTCTATTTGCCACTGACAAACATAAGAGTTATTGAAACTATTGTTGCAATAAGGTTAAAGCATTTCAATAACATCCACAAGTGAATGTATTGTTAACTGGCATTTTCTGACATAATGGAAAATGACATAGAGAGAGGTAAGAGAGTGAGACGAGCAACAAAACACAGAAGGAAGACGAAGAAAATCATTCATCTCTTTTCCCTCTTTATCGTGTCTGCCTCTGTTTAGAAAGCTCGGGGTGCCATTCGTCTTTAGTCATTATATTCTACTACATGAAAAGGTTTCCAGATAGCTCGTATTCTCCCTCCTGAAAATGTAACTCCGGTACATAAAAGGATTTTCTCTGAGGACCTCTTCCTCTGACAGTAATAGCAACATCAAACCAACAGACGCATCTCAATAGATAGATCAATGTCAGCGTGTAGACATGAAACATATTATGTAACCAAAGTCTGGAAATGTACAGTATTTCATCACCTAGCCTAGCCACCACAGAACTACCTTCTCACCCAGTCAGCATCATTGTGTTAGTACTAAGGTGTAAGCAGGAGGCTGTAAAATCAATTGTCTTTCAGCGTTGACTGGCCTGAGGTTTATTGGCCTGAGGTTTATAGCAGAGGTTCGAGAAGAGAAGGAGTAGGAGAGGCTGAGGGAGGGAGGCTGGTGTTTAGGGAAGCTTGGTGTTGTGTTGCTGACAAACAAACTAGGCAGCTACCTGCTGAGTAGAGTGCTGGTGGTAAAGTGGCCTTGTTAATCAGGTAAATAGGCCTGTAATGAATTGAGTGTCAGAGGAGGAGGAGCAGCATTGGGCCCGGATCCCACTGAGACTATCCTCTTTCGACTGCCTCTCTCCTCTCACTCTTTCTCTGCCCCTATCGACCTTATTTCTCAGCCTTTCTTCTCTGTCTTTCGCTCTCTTTCTCTCACTGCCTCTCTCTCTCTCAATCCCTATCTCTCACTGCCTCTCTCTCTCTCAATCCCTATCTCTTTGTCTCTTGCCTCCCTCCCTCTTTCTGCCTCCCTCCACCCCCCACTATCTCTCAACCTCTCTCTCCCTCTCTTTCTCCAGTCTCTCTCTCCCTCTCTTTCTCTAGTGTCTCTCTCCCTCTCTTTCTCCAGTGTCTCTCTCCCTCTCTTTCCCCAGTGTCTCTCTCCCTGTCTTTCTCCAGTGTCTCTCTCCCTCTCTTTCTCCAGTGTCTCTCTCCCTCTCTTTCTCCAGTGTCTCTCTCACATCTCTTTCTCCAGTGTCTCTCTCCCTCTCTTTCTCCAGTGTCTCTCTCCCGCTCTTTCTCCAGCGTCTCTCTACCTCTCTTTCTCTAGTGTCTCTCTCCCTCTCTTTCTCCAGTGTCTCTCTCCCTCTCTTTCTCCAGTGTCTCTCTCCCTCTCTTTCTCCAGTGTCTCTCTCCCTCTCTTTCTCCAGTGTCTCTCTCCATCTCTTTCTCCAGTGTCTCTCTCCCTCTCTTTCTCTAGTGTCTCTCTCCCTCTCGTTCTCCAGTGTCTCTCTCCCTCTCTTTCTCCAGTATCTCTCTCCCTCTCTCTACAGTCTCTTTGTACTCTTTGTATTGTATAGTGTGTTCTCCCTCTCTCTCCAGTCTCTTTGTATTGTATAGTGTGTTCTCCCTCTCTCTCCAGTCTCTTTCTATTGTATAGTGTGTTCTCCCTCTCTCTCTCCAGTCTCTTTGTATTGTATAGTGTGTTCTCCCTCTCTCTCCAGTCTCTTTTTTTATTGTATAGTGTGTTCTCCCTCTCTCTCCAGTCTCTTTGTATTGTATAGTGTGTTCTCCCTCTCTCTCCAGTCTCTTTGTATTGTATAGTGTGTTCTCCCTCTCTCTCCAGTCTCTTTGTATTGTATAGTGTGTTCTCCCTCTCTCTCCAGTCTCTTTGTATTGTATAGTGTGTTCTCCCTCTCTCTCCAGTCTCTTTGTATTGTATAGTGTGTTCTCCCTCTCTCTCCAGTCTCTTTGTATTGTATAGTGTGTTCTCCCTCTCTCTCCAGTCTCTTTGTATTGTATAGTGTGTTCTCCCTCTCTCTCCAGTCTTTGTATTGTATAGTGTGTTCTCCCTCTCTCTCCAGTCTCTTTGTATTGTATAGTGTGTTCTCCCTCTCTCTCCAGTCTCTTTGTATTGTATAGTGTGTTCTCCCTCTCTCTCCAGTCTCTTTGTATTGTATAGTGTGTTCTCCCTCTCTCTCCAGTCTCTTTGTATTGTATAGTGTGTTCTCCCTCTCTCTCCAGTCTCTTTGTATTGTATAGTGTGTTCTCCCTCTCTCTCCAGTCTCTTTGTATTGTATAGTGTGTTCTCCCTCTCTCTCCAGTCTCTTTGTATTGTATAGTGTGTTCTCCCTCTCTCTCCAGTCTCTTTGTATTGTATAGTGTGTTCTCCCTCTCTCTCCAGTCTTTGTATTGTATAGTGTGTTCTCCCTCTCTCTCCAGTCTCTTTGTATTGTATAGTGTGTTCTCCCTCTCCAGTCTCTTTGTATTGTATAGTGTGTTCTCCCTCTCTCTCCAGTCTCTTTGTATTGTATAGTGTGTTCTCCCTCTCCAGTCTCTTTGTATTGTATAGTGTGTTCTCCCTCTCTCTCCAGTCTCTTTGTATTGTATAGTGTGTTCTCCCCCTCTCTCCAGTCTCTTTGTATTGTATAGTGTGTTCTCCCTCTCTCTCCAGTCTTTGTATTGTATAGTGTGTTCTCCCTCTCTCTCCAGTCTCTTTTTTTTATTGTATAGTGTGTTCTCCCTCTCTCTCCAGTCTCTTTGTATTGTATAGTGTGTTCTCCCTCTCCCTCCAGTCTCTTTGTATTGTATAGTGTGTTCTCCCTCTCTCTCCAGTCTCTTTGTATTGTATAGTGTGTTCTCCCTCTCTCTCCAGTCTCTTTGTATTGTATAGTGTGTTCTCCCTCTCTCTCCAGTCTTTGTATTGTATAGTGTGTTCTCCCCCTCTCTCCAGTCTCTTTGTATTGTATAGTGTGTTCTCCCCCTCTCTCCAGTCTCTTTGTATTGTATAGTGTGTTCTCCCTCTCTCTCCAGTCTTTGTATTGTATAGTGTGTTCTCCCTCTCTCTCCAGTCTCTTTGTATTGTATAGTGTGTTCTCCCCCTCTCTCCAGTCTCTTTGTATTGTATAGTGTGTTCTCCCTCTCCCTCCAGTCTCTTTGTATTGTATAGTGTGTTCTCCCTCTCTCTCCAGTCTCTTTGTATTGTATAGTGTGTTCTACCTCTCTCTCCAGTCTCTTTGTATTGTATAGTGTGTTCTCCCTCTCTCTCCAGTCTCTTTGTATTGTATAGTGTGTTCTCCCTCTCTCCAGTCTCTTTGTATTGTATAGTGTGTTCTCCCTCTCCCTCCAGTCTCTTTGTATTGTATAGTGTGTTCTCCCTCTCTCTCCAGTCTCTTTGTATTGTATAGTGTGTTCTCCCTCTCTCCAGTCTCTTTGTATTGTATAGTGTGTTCTCCCTCTCTCTCCAGTCTCTTTGTATTGTATAGTGTGTTCTCCCTCTCTCTCCAGTCTCTTTGTATTGTATAGTGTGTTCTCCCTCTCTCTCCAGTCTCTTTGTATTGTATAGTGTGTTCTCCCTCTCTCTCCAGTCTCTTTGTATTGTATAGTGTGTTCTCCCTCTCTCTCCAGTCTCTTTGTATTGTATAGTGTGTTCTCCCTCTCTCTCCAGTCTCTTTGTATTGTATAGTGTGTTCTCCCTCTCTCTCCAGTCTCTCTGTATTGTATAGTGTGTTCTCCCTGGCAAGGCTCTACCGCCCACTGCTCTCACTGTATTCTCTAATGTTGTAGATGTGCAGAGATGATTTGATCCCGTTTTTGTATGAGGATCCCCATTAGCCGACGCCAATGGCGACAGCTAGTCTTCTTTATAAATATTATTAAAAAAAGAAGTACAACTAAATATTCTCCCCAATGACAAATCTCTCCTAGAGCCTCCTATAGCCGTGTAGGTTTAGATCAGGCATCACCCAGTGGGACAATCAGCTGGAGACAATGGAAGCACTGGTTGGATATTAGAGCAATCTGTATTATTGCTCTAATCATGTCTTCTTTTATATACTCATCCACAATGCGGTTTGGGTGAGTCATCTCAGTTACATTCCAAAGCTTGTTTCAATCACTTTAGTCTCTTATTGTCAATACGACTTAGTTTTTCCTGGTGGAACTGAGGGAGCTTGTATGAAGTGATTCAAGGATGTGGGTTTTATCATTACATGAGAGAGAAACGGATGTCTGGAGTTGAGAGATCAACTCGACGTGTGGACTGTCTGGTTTAAATAAACTTACTGTACAAAAGTGTCTGAACGAAAATACATTCCCAGACACTCTGCCGTTCAGTTGATTGTGAAGAACTGCTGGCAACACAGCCATTAAATAAGAAGCTGATATTATAAAACACTCTCAATGTACCAGCATTTTTAAACACAATTCCCATAATATTTGGTTAGAGCTTATAAAACTATACAATACAATAAATCCTCTTCTACCTTCCTGATATCAATATTAATATTATCTCGGTGTCCTTGAAGGAAGTCTAGGGAACTATTTTCCTGTAAAGCGTAAAACACCACAATCCCATCTACCTACGCCTGATAGAAGTTGAACTTCATGGAAAGGTCAGGCGTAGTGTGTGTGTGTGTGTGTGTGTGTGTGTGTGTGTGTGTGTGTGTGTGTGTGTGTGTGTGTGTGTGTGTGTGTGTGTCTGTAAAGCTGTCTTGGCTGCCGTCTTATCTTCTCCTTCGGGGGTAAACACCTGGCTGTGGTTGTTTAGAGTGACTCAGTAGGTACACACACTACATCGTTCACCGTGGTGTGTCTGTGTGAGTAACAGAGGTGAAGGGAGATCCTCACCCCTTTGTCCTGCTGCATTGAGAGAGGTTCACCCCCTTTCCACGCACACACACACACACACACACACACACACACACAAACCCACACACACACACACACACACACACACACACACACACACACACACACACACACACACACACACACACACACACACACACACACACACACACACACACACACACACACACACACACACACACCACACACACCTACACACACACACACACACACACACACACACACACACACACACACACACACACACACACACACACACACACACACACACACACACACACACACACACACACACACACACACACACACACACACACACACACACACACACAGGAAGACAGAGAGGTGAGAGAAGAGTATTCCGCCATGCTGCACACATAGACAGGAACCACACAGCTGCTGCTGCACACGTTACATTACATTACATTACATACTGTAACATAATGTCAATCTGTCCGCTTAGAATGGTTCAAACCCCTTGCTTTTGTTTATGCTGCTGCTATGCATAGTCACTTTACCCCTACCTAGATGTACATATTACCTCAATTACAGCGCCTAACCGGTGCCCCCGCACGTTGACTCGTTGACGTTGTTAGTTTATTGTCTTACTTTTAAAAATATAGCAAATATTGTTCTTAACTCTTTTTTTAACTGCATTGTTGGTTAAGGACTTGTAAGTAAGCATGTGATAAATACCATTTGATTTGTTTTGAAATGACTGTGTGGGTGTTTTCAGCTTTAGAAACCCCTCTTTCTGCATCCAAGTACCCCCCCCCCCTCCCCCCCAAGTACCCCCCTCCCTCGCCTCCAACTTTCCCTCGAATCGTCTCTCTTTTCCCCCTCCCCCTCCCCCTGCTCTTCCTCACTCACCTACCTCTTCTTATTAACCACCCCTAGCCTTCTTCCCTTCCTCAGCCCCTCCCTCCCTCCTCCCCTCCCCAGGGGTGATAATCACCTTTACCAGGACATTTATCTCCTCAGACAGTGAGGATGACACCTCAAGGTCTGCCTGACTAACAACCACACCCTGGCTCTCTGCTCTGCTCTACACATAAGGAGGGAGAGGGAAGGAGGGAGAGGGAGAGAGAGAGGGAGAGGGAGGGAGAGGAGGAAGAAGGGAGCAGAGCTAGAGAGAGAGGGAGAGAGAGTGTGAGAGGAAGAGAGAGAGGGAGAGAGAGTGTGAGAGGGAGAGAGAGAGGGAGAGAGAGGGGGAAGAAGGGAGCAGAGCTAGAGAGAGAGGGAGAGAGAGTGTGAGAGGGAAAGAGAGAGGGAGAGAGAGTGTGAGAGGAAGAGAGAGAGGGAGAGAGAGTGTGAGAGGAAGAGAGAGAGGGAGAGAGAGTGTGAGAGGGAAAGAGAGAGGGAGGGAGAGGGGGAAGAAGGGAGCAGAGCTAGAGAGAGAGGGAGAGAGTGTGAGAGGGAGAGAGAGGGAGAGAGAGTGTGAGAGGGAGAGAGAGAGGGAGAGTGTGTGAGAGGGAGAGAGAGAGGGAGAGAGAGTGAGAGAGGGAGGGAGAGGGGGAAGAAGGGAGCAGAGCTAGAGAGAGAGGGAGAGAGAGTGTGAGAGGGAGAGAGAGAGGGAAGAAGGGAGCAGAGCTAGAGAGAGAGGGAGGGAGAGTGTGAGAGGGAGAGAGAGAGGGAGGGAGAGGGGGAAGAAGGGAGCAGAGCTAGAGAGAGAGGGAGAGAGAGTGTGAGAGGGAGAGAGAGAGGGAGGGAGAGGGGGAAGAAGGGAGCAGAGCTAGAGAGAGAGGGAGAGAGAGTGTGAGAGGGAGAGAGAGAGGGAGGGAGAGGGGGAAGAAGGGAGCAGAGCTAGAGAGAGAGGGAGAGAGAGTGTGAGAGGGAGAGAGAGAGGGAGGGAGAGGGGGAATAAGGGAGCAGAGCTAGAGAGAGAGGGAGAGAGAGTGTGAGAGGGAGAGAGAGAGGGAGGGAGAGGGGGAAGAAGGGATCAGAGCTAGAGAGAGAGGGAGAGAGAGTGTGAGAGGGAAAGAGAGAGGGAGGGAGAGGGGGAAGAAGGGAGCAGAGCTAGAGAGAGAGGGAGAGAGAGTGTGAGAGGGAAAGAGAGAGGGAGAGAGAGTGAGAGGGAGAGAGAGAGGGAGAGAGAGTGTGAGAGGGAGAGAGAGAGGGAGGGAGAGGGGGAAGAAGGGAGCAGAGCTAGAGAGAGAGGGAGAGAGAGTGTGAGAGGGAAAGAGAGAGGGAGAGAGAGTGAGAGGGAGAGAGAGAGGGAGAGAGAGTGTGAGAGGGAGAGAGAGAGGGAGAGAGAGTGTGAGAGGGAGAGAGAGAGCACCCAATACAGTGTGAGATGAGAAGTGGTGTTAAGGGCACACGAGATCACAAGGACACTTACAGCAGGGTGTATTTGTGACTGCACAGGCATTCTTGCAAGTACATATTCATGTGTCTAGGAATCTAAACACTTTGCTAAACATGTTTTTTCTTTGGGGGATTTACACCACTTAGGGTACCGTTTGGGATGTAGGGGTGGCTCCTACAATAAAGCACCACAACTTAGAGAGGGAGTGAGGGAGGAAGGCTATTCTTGAAAATGGTTTCTTATAATTTCCCTCCTATCCTCTTATTCTCTCGATGTGTTATTCTCTCTATGTGTTATTCTCTCTGTGTTATTCTCTCTATGTGTTATTCTCTCTATGTGTTATTCTCTCTGTGTGTTATTCTCCCTATGTGTTATTCTCTCTGTGTTATTCTCTCTATGTGTTATTCTCTCTATGTATTATTCTCTCTGTGTTATTCTCTCTATGTGTTATTCTCTCTATGTGTTATTCTCTCTATGTGTTATTCTCTCTATCATCTCTATGTGTTATTCTCTCTATGTGTTATTCTCTCTATGTGTTATTCTCTCTATGTGTTATTCTCTCTATGTGTTATTCTCTCTATCATCTCTATGTGTTATTCTCTCTATGTGTTATTCTCTCTGTGTGTTATTCTCCCTATGTGTTATTCTCTCTGTGTTATTCTCTCTATGTGTTATTCTCTCTATGTGTTATTCTCTCTGTGTTATTCTCTCTATGTGTTATTCTCTCTATGTGTTATTCTCTCTATGTGTTATTCTCTCTATCATCTCTATGTGTTATTCTCTCTATGTGTTATTCTCTCTATCATCTCTATGTGTTATTCTCTCTATGTGTTATTCTCTCTGTGTGTTATTCTCCCTATGTGTTATTCTCTCTGTGTTATTCTCTCTATGTGTTATTCTCTCTATGTGTTATTCTCTCTATGTGTTATTCTCTCTATGTGTTATTCTCTCTATGTGTTATTCTCTCTGTGTTATTCTCTCTCTCTTCTCTCTATATTATTATTATTATTATTATATTATTATTCTCTCTATGTGTTATTCTCTCTATGTGTTATTCTCTCTATGTGTTATTCTCTCTATCCTCTCTATGTGTTATTCTCTCTATGTGTTATTCTCTCTATCCTCTCTATGTGTTATTCTCTCTATGTGTTATTCTCTCTATCCTCTATATGTGTTATTCTCTATATGTGTTATTCTCTCTATCCTCTATATGTGTTATTCTCTCTATCCTCTCTATGTGTTATTCTCTCTATCCTCTCTATGTGTTATTCTCTCTATCCTCTCTATGTGTTATTCTCTCTATCCTCTCTATTTGTTATTCTCTCTATCCTCTTTATGTGTTATTCTCTCTATGTGTTATTCTCTCTATGTGTTATTCTCTCTATGTGTTATTCTCTCTATGTGTTATTCTCTCTATGTGTTATTCTCTCTGTGTTATTCTCTCTATCCTCTTTATGTGTTATTCTCTCTATGTGTTATTCTCTCTATGTGTTATTCTATCTATGTGTTATTCTCTCTATCCTCTCTATGTGTTATTCTCTCTATGTGTTATTCTCTCTATCCTCTCTATGTGTTATTCTCTCTATGTGTTATTCTCTCTATCCTCTCTATGTGTTATTCTCTCTATGTGTTATTCTCTCTATCCTCTATATGTGTTATTCTCTCTATCCTGTCTATGTGTTATTCTCTCTATCCTCTCTATGTGTTATTCTCTCTATCCTCTCTATGTGTTATTCTCTCTATGTGTTATTCTCTCTATCCTCTCTATGTGTTATTCTCTCTATCCTCTCTATGTGTTATTCTCTCTATGTGTTATTCTCTCTATCCTCTCTATGTGTTATTCTCTCTATCCTCTCTATGTGTTATTCTCTCTATCCTCTCTATTTGTTATTCTCTCTATCCTCTCTATGTGTTATTCTCTCTATGTGTTGTTCTCTCTATCCTCTCTATGTGTTATTCTCTCTATCCTCTCTATGTGTTATTCTCTCTATCCTCTCTATGTGTTATTCTCTCTATCCTCTCTATTTGTTATTCTCTCTATCCTCTCTATGTGTTATTCTCTCTATGTGTTATTCTCTCTATGTGTTGTTCTCTCTATCCTCTATATGTGTTATTCTCTATCCTCTCTATGTGTTATTCTCTCTATCCTCTCTATGTGTTATTCTCTCTATCCTCTCTATTTGTTATTCTCTCTATCCTCTCTATGTGTTATTCTCTCTATGTGTTATTCTCTCTATCCTCTCTATGTGTTATTCTCTCTATCCTCTCTATGTGTTATTCTCTCTATCCTCTCTATTTGTTATTCTCTCTATCCTCTCTATGTGTTATTCTCTCTATGTGTTATTCTCTCTATCATCTATATGTGTTATTCTCTCTATCCTCTCTATGTGTTATTCTCTCTATCCTCTCTATGTGTTATTCTCTCTATCCTCTCTATGTGTTATTCTCTCTATCCTCTCTATGTGTTATTCTCTCTATCCTCTCTATTTGTTATTCTCTCTATCCTCTTTATGTGTTATTCTCTCTATCCTCTCTATGTGTTATTCTCTCTATCCTCTCTATGTGTTATTCTCTCTATCCTCTCTATGTGTTATTCTCTCTATCCTCTTTATGTGTTATTCTCTCTATCCTCTTTATGTGTTATTCTCTCTATCCTCTTTATGTGTTATTCTCTCTATGTGTTATTCTCTCTATGTGTTATTCTCTCTATCCTCTATATGTGTTATTCTCTCTATCCTCTTTATGTGTTATTCTCTCTATCCTCTTTATGTGTTATTCTCTCTATCCTCTTTATGTGTTATTCTCTCTATGTGTTATTCTCTCTGTCCTCTATATGTGTTATTCTCTCTATCCTCTCTATGTGTTATTCTCTCTATCCTCTTTATGTGTTATTCTCTCTATCCTCTCTATGTGTTATTCTCTCTATCCTCTCTATGTGTTATTCTCTCTATCCTCTCTATGTGTTATTATCTCTATCCTCTATATGTGTTATTCTCTCTATGTGTTATTCTCTCTATCCTCTATATGTGTTATTCTCTCTATCCTCTTTATGTGTTATTCTCTCTATCCTCTCTATGTGTTATTCTCTCTATCCTCTCTATGTGTTATTCTCTCTATCCTCTCTATGTGTTATTCTCTCTATCCTCTATATGTGTTATTCTCTCTATGTGTTATTCTCTCTATCCTCTTCATGTGTTATTCTCTCTATGTGTTATTCTCTCTATCCTCTATATGTGTTATTCTCTCTATCCTCTCTATGTGTTATTCTCTCTATCCTCTCTATGTGTTATTCTCTCTATCCTCTCTATGTGTTATTCTCTCTATCCTCTTTATGTGTTATTCTCTCTATCCTCTTTATGTGTTATTCTCTCTATGTGTTATTCTCTCTATCCTCTATATGTGTTATTCTCTCTATCCTCTCTATGTGTTATTCTCTCTATCCTCTCTATGTGTTATTCTCTCTATCCTCTATATGTGTTATTCTCTCTATCCTCTATATGTGTTATTCTCTCTATCCTCTCTATGTGTTTTTCTCTCTATCCTCTTTATGTGTTATTCTCTCTATCCTCTTTATGTGTTATTCTCTCTATGTGTTATTCTCTCTATCCTCTATATGTGTTATTCTCTCTATCCTCTCTGTGTTATTCTCTCTATCCTCTCTATGTGTTATTCTCTCTATCCTCTTTATGTGTTATTCTCTCTATGTGTTATTCTCTCTATGTGTTATTCTCTCTATCCTCTCTATGTGTTATTCTCTCTATCCTCTCTATGTGTTATTCTCTCTATCCTCTCTATGTGTTATTCTCTCTATGTGTTATTCTCTCTATCCTCTATATGTGTTATTCTCTCTATGTGTTATTCTCTCTATCCTCTCTATGTGTTATTCTCTTTATGTGTTATTCTCTCTATCCTCTCTATGTGTTATTCTCTATATGTGTTATTCTCTCTATATGTTATTCTCTCTATCCTCTCTATGTGTTATTCTCTCTATCCTCTCTATATGTTATTCTCTCTATCCTCTCTATATGTTATTCTCTCTATCCTCTCTATGTGTTATTCTCTCTATGTGTTATTCTCTCTATCCTCTATATGTGTTATTCTCTCTATGTGTTATTCTCTCTATCCTCTCTATGTGTTATTCTCTCTATGTGTTATTCTCTCTATCCTCTATATGTGTTATTCTCTCTATGTGTTATTCTCTCTATCCTCTCTATGTGTTATTCTCTCTATGTGTTATTCTCTCTATCCTCTCTATGTGTTATTCTCTCTATCCTCTCTATGTGTTATTCTCTCTATCCTCTCTATGTGTTATTCTCTCTATGTGTTATTCTCTCTATCCTCTATATGTGTTATTCTCTCTATGTGTTATTCTCTCTATCCTCTCTATGTGTTATTCTCTTTATGTGTTATTCTCTCTATCCTCTCTATGTGTTATTCTCTATATGTGTTATTCTCTCTATATGTTATTCTCTCTATCCTCTCTATGTGTTATTCTCTCTATCCTCTCTATGTGTTATTCTCTCTATCCTCTCTATGTGTTATTCTCTCTATCCTCTCTATGTGTTATTCTCTTTATGTGTTATTCTCTCTATCCTCTCTATGTGTTATTCTCTATATGTGTTATTCTCTCTATATGTTATTCTCTCTATCCTCTCTATGTGTTATTCTCTCTATCCTCTCTGTGTTATTCTCTCTATGTGTTATTCTCTCTATCCTCTATATGTGTTATTCTCTCTATGTGTTATTCTCTCTATCCTCTCTATGTGTTATTCTCTTTATGTGTTATTCTCTCTATCCTCTCTATGTGTTATTCTCTATATGTGTTATTCTCTCTATATGTTATTCTCTCTATCCTCTCTATGTGTTATTCTCTCTATCCTCTCTATGTGTTATTCTCTCTATCCTCTCTATGTGTTATTCTCTATATGTGTTATTCTCTCTATATGTTATTCTCTGTATCCTCTCTATGTGTTATTCTCTCTATCCTCTCTATGTGTTATTCTCTCTATCCTCTTTATGTGTTATTCTCTCTATCCTCTTTATGTGTTATTCTCTCTATGTGTTATTCTCTCTATCCTCTCTATGTGTTATTCTCTCTATCCTCTTTATGTGTTATTCTCTCTATCCTCTTTATGTGTTATTCTCTCTATGTGTTATTCTCTCTATCCTCTCTATGTGTTATTCTCTCTATCCTCTTTATGTGTTATTCTCTCTATCCTCTTTATGTGTTATTCTCTCTATCCTCTTTATGTGTTATTCTCTCTATGTGTTATTCTCTCTATCCTCTTTATGTGTTATTCTCTCTATCCTCTTTATGTGTTATTCTCTCTATCCTCTTTATGTGTTATTCTCTCTATCCTCTCTATGTGTTATTCTCTCTATGTGTTATTCTCTCTATGTGTTATTCTCTCTATGTGTTATTCTCTCTATCCTCTATATGTGTTATTCTCTCTATGTGTTATTCTCTCTATGTGTTATTCTCTCTATGTGTTATTCTCTCTATCCTCTCTATGTGTTATTCTCTCTATGTGTTATTCTCTCTATGTGTTATTCTCTCTATCCTCTATATGTGTTATTCTCTCTATGTGTTATTCTCTCTATCCTCTATATGTGTTATTCTCTCTATGTGTTATTCTCTCTATGTGTTATTCTCTCTATGTGTTATTCTCTCTATCCTCTCTATGTGTTATTCTCTATATGTGTTATTCTCTCTATGTGTTATTCTCTCTATCCTCTCTATGTGTTATTCTCTCTATCCTCTATATGTGTTATTCTCTCTATCCTCTCTGTGTTATTCTCTCTATCCTCTCTATGTGTTATTCTCTATCCTCTTTATGTGTTATTCTCTCTATGTGTTATTCTCTCTATGTGTTATTCTCTCTATCCTCTCTATGTGTTATTCTCTCTATCCTCTCTATGTGTTATTCTCTCTATCCTCTCTATGTGTTATTCTCTCTATGTGTTATTCTCTCTATCCTCTATATGTGTTATTCTCTCTATGTGTTATTCTCTCTATCCTCTCTATGTGTTATTCTCTTTATGTGTTATTCTCTCTATCCTCTCTATGTGTTATTCTCTATATGTGTTATTCTCTCTATATGTTATTCTCTCTATCCTCTCTATGTGTTATTCTCTCTATCCTCTCTATATGTTATTCTCTCTATCCTCTCTATATGTTATTCTCTCTATCCTCTCTATGTGTTATTCTCTCTATGTGTTATTCTCTCTATCCTCTATATGTGTTATTCTCTCTATGTGTTATTCTCTCTATCCTCTCTATGTGTTATTCTCTCTATGTGTTATTCTCTCTATCCTCTATATGTGTTATTCTCTCTATGTGTTATTCTCTCTATCCTCTCTATGTGTTATTCTCTCTATGTGTTATTCTCTCTATCCTCTCTATGTGTTATTCTCTCTATCCTCTCTATGTGTTATTCTCTCTATCCTCTCTATGTGTTATTCTCTCTATGTGTTATTCTCTCTATCCTCTATATGTGTTATTCTCTCTATGTGTTATTCTCTCTATCCTCTCTATGTGTTATTCTCTTTATGTGTTATTCTCTCTATCCTCTCTATGTGTTATTCTCTATATGTGTTATCTCTCTATATGTTATTCTCTCTATCCTCTCTATGTGTTATTCTCTCTATCCTCTCTATGTGTTATTCTCTCTATCCTCTCTATTTGTTATTCTCTCTATCCTCTCTATGTGTTATTCTCTTTATGTGTTATTCTCTCTATCCTCTCTATGTGTTATTCTCTATATGTGTTATTCTCTCTATATGTTATTCTCTCTATCCTCTCTATGTGTTATTCTCTCTATCCTCTCTGTGTTATTCTCTCTATGTGTTATTCTCTCTATCCTCTATATGTGTTATTCTCTCTATGTGTTATTCTCTCTATCCTCTCTATGTGTTATTCTCTTTATGTGTTATTCTCTCTATCCTCTCTATGTGTTATTCTCTATATGTGTTATTCTCTCTATATGTTATTCTCTCTATCCTCTCTATGTGTTATTCTCTCTATCCTCTCTATGTGTTATTCTCTCTATCCTCTCTATGTGTTATTCTCTATATGTGTTATTCTCTCTATATGTTATTCTCTGTATCCTCTCTATGTGTTATTCTCTCTATCCTCTCTATGTGTTATTCTCTCTATCCTCTTTATGTGTTATTCTCTCTATCCTCTTTATGTGTTATTCTCTCTATGTGTTATTCTCTCTATCCTCTCTATGTGTTATTCTCTCTATCCTCTTTATGTGTTATTCTCTCTATCCTCTTTATGTGTTATTCTCTCTATGTGTTATTCTCTCTATCCTCTCTATGTGTTATTCTCTCTATCCTCTTTATGTGTTATTCTCTCTATCCTCTTTATGTGTTATTCTCTCTATCCTCTTTATGTGTTATTCTCTCTATGTGTTATTCTCTCTATCCTCTTTATGTGTTATTCTCTCTATCCTCTTTATGTGTTATTCTCTCTATCCTCTTTATGTGTTATTCTCTCTATCCTCTCTATGTGTTATTCTCTCTATGTGTTATTCTCTCTATGTGTTATTCTCTCTATGTGTTATTCTCTCTATCCTCTATATGTGTTATTCTCTCTATGTGTTATTCTCTCTATGTGTTATTCTCTCTATGTGTTATTCTCTCTATGTGTTATTCTCTCTATGTGTTATTCTCTCTATCCTCTATATGTGTTATTCTCTCTATGTGTTATTCTCTCTATCCTCTATATGTGTTATTCTCTCTATGTGTTATTCTCTCTATGTGTTATTCTCTCTATGTGTTATTCTCTCTATCCTCTCTATGTGTTATTCTCTCTATGTGTTATTCTCTCTATGTGTTATTCTCTCTATCCTCTATATGTGTTATTCTCTCTATCCTCTTTATGTGTTATTCTCTCTATGTGTTATTCTCTCTATGTGTTATTCTCTCTATGTGTTATTCTCTCTATGTGTTATTCTCTCTATCCTCTATATGTGTTATTCTCTCTATGTGTTATTCTCTCTATGTGTTATTCTCTCTATCCTCTCTATGTGTTATTCTCTCTATGTGTTATTCTCTCTATGTGTTATTCTCTCTATGTGTTATTCTCTCTATCCTCTATATGTGTTATTCTCTCTATGTGTTATTCTCTCTATCCTCTATATGTGTTATTCTCTCTATGTGTTATTCTCTCTATATGTTATTCTCTCTATGTGTTATTCTCTCTATCCTCTCTATGTGTTATTCTCTCTATGTGTTATTCTCTCTATGTGTTATTCTCTCTATGTGTTATTCTCTCTATCCTCTATATGTGTTATTCTCTCTATGTGTTATTCTCTCTATCCTCTCTATGTGTTATTCTCTCTATGTGTTATTCTCTCTATGTGTTATTCTCTCTATGTGTTATTCTCTCTATCCTCTATATGTGTTATTCTCTCTATGTGTTATTCTCTCTATCCTCTCTATGTGTTATTCTCTCTATGTGTTATTCTCTCTATGTGTTATTCTCTCTATGTGTTATTCTCTCTATGTGTTATTCTCTCTATGTGTTATTCTCTCTATCCTCTATATGTGTTATTCTCTCTATGTGTTATTCTCTCTATCCTCTCTATGTGTTATTCTCTCTATGTGTTATTCTCTCTATGTGTTATTCTCTCTATGTGTTATTCTCTCTATCCTCTCTATGTGTTATTCTCTCTATGTGTTATTCTCTCTATGTGTTATTCTCTCTATGTGTTATTCTCTCTATGTGTTATTCTCTCTATGTGTTATTCTCTCTATCCTCTATATGTGTTATTCTCTCTATGTGTTATTCTCTCTATCCTCTCTATGTGTTATTCTCTCTATGTGTTATTCTCTCTATGTGTTATTCTCTCTATGTGTTATTCTCTCTATCCTCTATATGTGTTATTCTCTCTATGTGTTATTCTCTCTATCCTCTCTATGTGTTATTCTCTCTATGTGTTATTCTCTCTATGTGTTATTCTCTCTATGTGTTATTCTCTCTATCCTCTATATGTGTTATTCTCTCTATGTGTTATTCTCTCTATCCTCTCTATGTGTTATTCTCTCTATGTGTTATTCTCTCTATGTGTTATTCTCTCTATGTGTTATTCTCTCTATGTGTTATTCTCTCTATGTGTTATTCTCTCTATCCTCTATATGTGTTATTCTCTCTATGTGTTATTCTCTCTATCCTCTCTATGTGTTATTCTCTCTATGTGTTATTCTCTCTATGTGTTATTCTCTCTATCCTCTATATGTGTTATTCTCTCTATGTGTTATTCTCTCTATCCTCTCTATGTGTTATTCTCTCTATGTGTTATTCTCTCTATGTGTTATTCTCTCTATGTGTTATTCTCTCTATGTGTTATTCTCTCTATCCTCTCTATGTGTTATTCTCTCTATGTGTTATTCTCTCTATGTGTTATTCTCTCTATGTGTTATTCTCTCTATGTGTTATTCTCTCTATGTGTTATTCTCTCTATCCTCTATATGTGTTATTCTCTCTATGTGTTATTCTCTCTATCCTCTATATGTGTTATTCTCTCTATCCTCTATATGTGTTATTCTCTCTATGTGTTATTCTCTCTATCCTCTATATGTGTTATTCTCTCTATCCTCTCTATGTGTTATTCTCTCTATCCTCTATATGTGTTATTCTCTCTATCCTCTCTATGTGTTATTCTCTCTATCCTCTATATGTGTTATTCTCTCTATGTGTTATTCTCTCTATCCTCTCTATGTGTTATTCTCTCTATCCTCTATATGTGTTATTCTCTCTATCCTCTATATGTGTTATTCTCTCTATGTGTTGTTCTCTCTATCCTCTATATGTGTTATTCTCTCTATCCTCTCTATGTGTTATTCTCTCTATCCTCTATATGTGTTATTCTCTCTATGTGTTATTCTCTCTATCCTCTATATGTGTTATTCTCTCTATCCTCTATATGTGTTATTCTCTCTATGTGTTATTCTCTCTATCCTCTCTATGTGTTATTCTCTCTATCCTCTCTATGTGTTATTCTCTCTATGTGTTATTCTCTCTATCCTCTCTATGTGTTATTCTCTCTATCCTCTCTATGTGTTATTCTCTCTATGTGTTATTCTCTCTATCCTCTCTATGTGTTATTCTCTCTATCCTCTCTATGTGTTATTCTCTCTATGTGTTATTCTCTCTATCCTCTCTATGTGTTATTCTCTCTATGTGTTATTCTCTCTATCCTCTCTATGTGTTATTCTCTCTATGTGTTATTCTCTCTATCCTCTCTATGTGTTATTCTCTCTATGTGTTATTCTCTCTATCCTCTCTATGTGTTATTCTCTCTATCCTCTCTATGTGTTATTCTCTCTATGTGTTATTCTCTCTATCCTCTCTATGTGTTATCCTCTCTATGTGTTATTCTCTCTATCCTCTCTATGTGTTATTCTCTCTATCCTCTCTATGTGTTATTCTCTCTATGTGTTATTCTCTCTATGTGTTATTCTCTCTATCCTCTTTATGTGTTATTCTCTCTATCCTCTCTATGTGTTATTCTCTCTATGTGTTATTCTCTCTATCCTCTCTATGTGTTATTCTCTCTATCCTCTCTATGTGTTATTCTCTCTATGTGTTATTCTCTCTATCCTCTCTATGTGTTATTCTCTCTATGTGTTATTCTCTCTATCCTCTCTATGTGTTATTCTCTCTATCCTCTCTATGTGTTATTCTCTCTATGTGTTATTCTCTCTATCCTCTCTATGTGTTATTCTCTCTATGTGTTATTCTCTCTATGTGTTATTCTCTCTATGTGTTATTCTCTCTATCCTCTCTATGTGTTATTCTCTCTATGTGTTATTCTCTCTATGTGTTATTCTCTCTATCCTCTCTATGTGTTATTCTCTCTATGTGTTATTCTCTCTATGTGTTATTCTCTCTATGTGTTATTCTCTCTATCCTCTCTATGTGTTATTCTCTCTATGTGTTATTCTCTCTATGTGTTATTCTCTCTATCCTCTTTATGTGCTGACGGCTTTTGTCAAATGTCGGTGATGGTCTCATTTCGCGGTGTTTAATATGGCTGTGCTGCTGTACCGTAGTGGATTCATGTAGCTTCTCAGCTTCTCTATGACGTAAACACAGTGAGATGGAGTTTTACAGCTGAGGAACAGGCTGTAAGAACAGCATCTGTGTCCTCCCACCTCCCCATTCTCCGCCCCCCAATTTTGTATCAGGCTAAGTGGTTGATGGATGGATGGTGACGGTGGTTTGGAGCTCCGTGGTTGTTTGGTGAAGATGGTGGAAGGAGGGCTTGGAGCCATTCAACATCAACCAGTCAACTGGAGCCTGATGCAGCTTTAGACATTTCATAGTGAAACGTCCTGCAGGAAAGAGAGGGAGGGAGGGAGGGAGGGAGGGAGAGAGAGAGGGAGAGAGAGGGAGAGAGAGAGAGAGAGAGAGAGAGAGAGAGAGAGAGAGAGAGAGAGAGAGAGAGAGAGAGAGATTTGTTTGACACTGTTTACTTGTAATAGTAGCAGAGAGCAGTGAGGTCTTCCACTTGATAATGCTGTTTCCAGGCGGGGTAGTTCTTCCTCTGCTCTGCTTGGGAACATTATGCTATTGCTCTCTAATCCCTAACTCTAATTAAATGTGTGCTTAGGAGCCCTGTACTGGTGCCGAGGTGTATATAAACACTCCAGTGTGTGTTCTGTATGGGAGGGGATAGGGATGGGGCCGTCACGTCCCAGTGCATATAAATTGGCTGGAGATGATAGTCAGGGTATGGCTAAGTCAGTGGGGTTTAGGGTCTAGGTGACTGCACCTCTACCCTCCCTCTCTGCCTCCCTTTCTCTCTTGCTCTAAGGAAGAACCAGACCAAATCAATCTTTCAGAGAGCGCCCATCTGAGAAATTGACAAGACCTCCAATCTCCTTGGCAGGGTTTAAGGTTCCTAGGCTGGTTTAAGGGGGGGGGGTTCTGATGGAGCACAGACAGTACCAACGCAGACAGAAAGTGTACGAGCTGTTAAATAGGCCCAGTGCTTCCTCTTTCCCTCTCTCTCCCGTCCTCCTTCCCTCCTCTCTCTTTCTCCTTCCCATTCCTTCCCATTTCTCCTTCCCATTCTCGTCATCTCTCTCTCGCCTGTAGTGCCCCCCTGTGGCAGAGTGCGGAACAGACAGAACAGTGTGTGTGACTGAAGACGTAACGTCACGTGAAAGGCATAAAAGAAACACCTAAGCGGCGCAGCTTTCTTTATTGTCCTGACAAGAACAAATGGAACTGTCGGGGGAGGTTCCCTTCTGCAGGGTTCAACCAATCCAGTAAATGTGGAGGAGGAGTTAAGATGGAGCTTTTTACTTGTTCATCGTCCAAAAGAGGATGTCACGTCACAGGCTCTCTTTCCATTTCCCCTGAACCGGATGCATCCGGTTGTCACCTGCCCCGCTGAAGGTGCTGAAGACCTGACCAGGCCGACCAGCATGCTGGAAGGACATCTTGCAACCATAAGTCATCTGACTAAAATCATGAATCATCACTTCACTGTCATTCAGGTCAAATACACCTGTTAGACTAATCTGTCTCATTGCCCAGTTAGAAAAGTAGAGATATTTCTAAAACCCAAAAGGCTTCAAATAAGCCCACTCTGAATACCCTTTTAAAGAGGAAGTTATGCCAATGGCACAGTATTAGTCAGACCACAACTCTTTGACTTTGCTGTTTTAATAATGCATAGTCAAATGAACCGTGTGAGGACAGTTGAAAGTCACTGTAATGGACAGACAGTGTTTGATTGGCCATAATGTTCCTAACATAGGAAGTCACCTGGATTCAATTCATCTGTGCCTTACAAAGCCCCTTGAACATATCTGACTCAGAAAACCTCTTATATGACCCCGAGGTAGCATGTTCATGGTATTACATAGGGCCTGCATGAAAGTACAGTTGTTTTTCATCTCTGATTGTACTTACTATGGGCATGATTTAAATCAGACTTTTGTGGGCCCCCGAGTGGCGCAGCGGTCTTAGGCACTGAGGTGTTACTACAGACCCGGGTTCCTTCCCGGGCTGTGCCACAACCGGCGTAGTCCGGGTTAGGGGAGGGTTTGGCCCGGGGGGGCTTTACATGGCTCATCGCGCTCTAGCGACTTCTTGTGGCGGGCCGGGTGCCTGCAGGCTGACCCCGGTCGACAGTTGAAAGGTGTTTCCTCTGACACATTGGTGTGGCTGGCTTCCAGGTTAAGCTGCCGGGTGGCGTGTGTTAGGAGCGCGGTTAGGCGAGTCATGTTTCGGAGGACGCATGACTCCACCTTCACCTCCCGAGCACGTTGGGGAGTTGCAGAAATGAGACCAGATGGAAATTAGGGAGATAAACATACTAAAATACAAAACAATTTGACATTAGAGAATCACTATAACAATGAGCATGTGACTCAGCACCTCTATAACAATGAGGATGTGACTCAACATCTCTATAACAATGAGGATGTGACTCAGCACCTCTATAACAATGAGGATGTGACTCAACATCTCTATAACAATGAGGATGTGACTCAGCACCTCTATAACAATGAGGATGTGACTCAACATCTCTATAACAATGAGGATGTGACTCAGCATCTCTATAACAATGAGCATGTTACTCAGCATCGATATAACAATGAGCATGTGACTCAGCATTCCTATAACAATGAGGATGTGACTCAGCATCCCTATAACAATGAGGAGGTGACTCAGCATCCCTATAACAATGAGGATGTGACTCAGCATCCCTATAACAATGAGGAGGTGACTCAGCATCCCTATAACAATGAGGAGGTGACTCAGCATCCCTATAACAATGAGGATGTGACTCAGCATCCATATAACAATGAGGATGTGACTCAGCATCCCTATAACAATGAGGATGTGACTCAGCATCCCTATAACAATGAGGATGTGACTCAGCATCCCTATAACAATGAGGATGTGACTCAGCATCCCTATAACAATGAGCATGTTACTCAGCATCCCTATAACAATGAGGAGGTGACTCAGCATCCCTATAACAATGAGGATGTGACTCAGCATCCCTATAACAATGAGGATGTGACTCAACATCTCTATAACAATGAGGATGTGATTCAGCATCTCTATAACAATGAGCATGTTACTCAGCATCCCTATAACAATGAGGATGTGACTCAACGTCCCTATAGCAATGAGGAGGTGACTCAGCATCCCTATAACAATGAGGATGTGACTCAACATCTCTATAACAATGAGGATGTGACTCAGCATCTCTATAACAATGAACATGTTACTCAGCATCCCTATAACAATGAGGATGTGACTCAACATCCCTATAACAATGAGGAGGTGACTCAGCATCCCTATAACAATGAGGATGTGACTCAACATCTCTATAACAATGAGGATGTGACTCAGCATCTCTATAACAATGAGGATGTGACTCAACATCCCTATAACAATGAGGAGGTGACTCAGCATCCCTATAACAATGAGGATGTGACTCAGCATCTCTATAACAATATGCATGTTACTCAGTATGTGCACCTTTCAATGTCAACATATGTCAACATCTCTCTCTCTCACACACTTACGTTGATCTTGAAAGAAGCAGCTAGCGTGCCGAGCATTAAGAGGGGATGATGCCTCCCCAGTACCGCTGATGCTGTTGAAACTGTGCCATAATGTTGCTCTCACACACTCCACACTGAGTGACATGGGGGGATTATGGGGGATAATGTCCACTCGCCGCAAACAGTCTCTCTCTCTCTCTCTCTCTCTCTCTCTCTCTCTCTCTGGAGCCATTTCCCATTGCCTGACTCTGAGAGGGGCTCTACACACACACACACTCACACACACACACATGCACGCACACACACACACACACACACACACACACACACACACACACACACACACACACACACACACACACACACACACACACACACACACACACACACACACACACACACACACACACACACACACACACACACACACACACACACACTCAGCTCTACTGCAGTCAACACAAACATGGACACAAACACACTGCCTGAAAGAGCACAGACACTGAGCTTGAGCTGTCCGAAAACACAAACACAGGCACACACACACAAACACAGGCACACACATGATCTGCCTGCATGGCTGTGTGTTTGTAGCTTGAAACACTGTCAGCATCTAAACACACGATGTAGATTTCACATAAGAGACTCACAGGATCCACATCCAACAGACGTCCAATCACGTTGACAGCCTCCAGTTGAGAGTCTGTTTACCGAAACAATGTGGCTGTCACTACTACACAAACACACCAACACAGAGGAAGAGGCCGCGGAACAGACATCCACAATGTTGACTTCCATGTTAAACGCCGCTGCAGAAATGAGACTGCAGAAAACCCTGCTTAGCAGCACATGCACCACCCCCTTCCATCTTCATCTCAGGGATCTGCGCTGTGGAGCTTTCATGTTGTTAATAGCCTTTCCTCCTCTTCCTCCCTCCCTGTATCCCTCCATCTCCTGCCTCTATTTCTCAGCTAATTATGTAAAGTGACCCCCCGCGCTTTAATTACCGTCTGAAATGAGCTGTTCAGAGTTGCTGATATCTCTCTTTAGAGCAACACACAGCTGGGTAGGCATAGCAGCACTTTATCGTATGTGTGGGTGTGTGTCACAGATCAAACACAAGCTCGCACACACACGCACCCATGCAGGGACGCATAATATACACTGGCGCACACGCGCACACACACCCATACCGTTTAGTATAGGGGCCGATCACCTAGTCTGTTACCAGGGTGTAAACCAGGGATCATCATCTATATTCAGCCGGAAGACTTAGTCAATTGTACAACTGAATGTATTCAACTGAATGTATTCAACTGAATGTATTCAACTGAAATGTGTCATAATCGACATCCACGTCTTCAAGAAAAGCCCTTTGCACTCAACAAGCAATCATTTTCCTGTGTCCTTACATGTCTATTAGAGATGTTCTGTAACGCGCTCGGCCAGCCAGACACGCTCTCACACACATCATGTCTCTCACCTTGTTTTCCTGCCTCTTGGATCTTGGACCTGGGCCTGGCTGTGGTCAATACCTTGACTTGTCAGAGGGGATATCACAGGGAAATACGATGTGTTACGATGTGCCTTCTCTCTCACGTTTCATGGCCAAGGTCTGATTATCATCTACGTGTAGTTAAGAGTACGGAACAATCAGTTACAGAACGTCAGACGTGTCCGAACGTCTAATATTTAGCAACGGACGAGTTGCCATCAAGCAACCTTGCTTTCAAAGCATCAGGTTTCATAACACATTTGTCGCAGCGACTTTTGGTTTGACATAAATTGTAGCTGTAATGTCAAGCTCTGGTAAGCGCTGGCAGTCAAATACTATTGCATGAGTGAAGATGAAATCAAATCAGTGTCAGTATTAAATCACAACAACAAGTAGAACAGGAAGAGAGCAAAGAAAAGCATTCAGTAGGTGAAGTTCCACCTGCACTTTTATTTCCTAGCAAACTTGCCTCTAGAGAGCCTCGGCTTAGACAGTTGCAATATTATCATCTCCAGCCAGAGATAGTTTTTTATTTTAATCCAAGTAAAATAAAGCCTGAGGGCTATTTGTCCTTTTAAAGTCGAGGTGTCAAAGAAGGTATTTCACGGCTGAGTGCCCTTTTAATACATCTCTCCCAGAACAGAACACCTTCCAGCATTATAGCCCTGCCTGTCTGCCAGTCACCCCATGACGACACGTGTGAACAGCAGAAATGGGGGGGGGTGTTGCGACTAAATGTGTCCCCTTCCTCTTATCTGATGTGCTGATCTCTCTGTTTAGCTGGGATAGGGTGCACCGTAGATGTGTCAGTCGGAGAGGGAGAGTCCATGTAATCTTAATGTAATATATGTCATTTAGCAGACGCTTTTATCCAAAGTGACTTACAGCGACACATATATTTTACAACTGGGTGGTCGCTGGGAATCAAACCCACCATCCAAGTGACATGCTCTACCAACTGTGTGTGTGTGTGTGTGTGTGTGTGTGTGTGTGTGTGTGTGTGTGTGTGTGTGTGTGTGTGTGTGTGTGTGTGTGTGTGTGTGTGTGTGTGTGTGTGTGTGTGTGTGTGTGTGAAAACAGGTGTGCTTGAAATTGAAAGCTCAGGTGCGTTCTGTTTCCATTGATCATCCTTGAGATGTTTCTACAACTTGATTGGAGTCCACCTGTGGTAAATTCAATTGGTTGGACATGATTTGGAAAGGCACACGCCTGTCTACATAAGTTCCAAAAGTTGACAGTGCATGTCAGAGCAAAAACCAAGCCATGAGATTTGAAGGAATTCTCTGTAGAGCTCAGAGACAGGAATGTGTCGAGGCACAGATCTGAGAAAGGGTACCAAAACATGTCTGCATCTTTTAAGGTTCCTAAGAACACAGTGGCCTCCATCATTCTTAAATGGGAGGGAGGTGACCAAGAACCCGATGGTCACTCTAACAGAGTTCCAGAGTTCATCTGTGGAGGTGGGAGAACCTTCCAGAAGCCATCTCTGCAGCACTCCACCAATCAGACCTTTATGGTAGCGTGGCCAGACGAAAGCCACTTCTCAATAAAAGGCACATGAGAGCACTCTTGGAGTTTGCCAAAAGGCACCTAAAGGACTGTCAGGAAACCTGGCACCATCCCTACGGTGAAGCATGGCGATGGCAGCATCATGCTGTGAGGATATTTTTCATCGGCAAGGACTAGGAAACTAGTCAGGATCGGGGGAAAGATGAACGGAGCAAAGTACAGAGAGATTGGATCATCAGCATTTGTAGGTTCGATGACAGGCTCAAAATGGACAGAAACAAAGAACTTTCATCTGAAACTCGTCAGTCTATTCTTGTTCTGAGAAAGGACGGCTATTCCATGCAAGAAATTGCCAAGAAAGACTGAAAAGATGACTCCGGGAAAAAGCCATATCTCAGACTGGCCTATAAAAAGAAAAGATTAAGATGGGCAAAAGAACACAGACACTGGACAGAGGAACTCGGAGTCGCCTCTTCGCTGTTGACGTTGAGACTGGTGTTTTGCGGGTACTATTTAAGGAAGCTGCTAGTTGAGGACTTGTGTGGCGTCTGTTTCTCAAACTAGATACTCTAATGTACTTGTCCTCTTGCTCAGTTGTGCACCGGGGCCTCCCACTCCTCTTTCTATTCTGATCAGAAAAAGGTTGCGCTGTTCTGTGAAGGGAGTAGTACACAGCGTTGTACAACATTTTCAGTTTCTTGGCAATTTCTCGCATGGAATAGCCTTCCTTTCTCAGAACAAGAATAGAGCCTGTCATCAAACCCACAAATGCTGATGCTCCAGATACTCAACTAGTCAAAAGAAGGCCAGTTTTATTGCTTATTTAATCAGAACAGTTTACAGCTGTGCTAACATAATTGCAAAAGAGTTTTCTAATGATCAATTAGCCTTTTAAAATGATAAACAACAATGTCTACACTGTATTTCTGATCAATTTGACGTTATAGACGGGTTTTTTTTACAAAAAAATGTGCTTTTCTATAAAAAGCAAGGACATTTCTAAGTGGCCCCAATGTTTTGAACGGTAGTGTATATCCATTGAGGTTTGTCTTATTCATCTCTAACCCACTTCCTCTCTCTCTCCTCTCTCCTTCCACTCTACAGAGGCGTCCATCCTGAGCTACGACGGCAGCATGTATATGAAAGTGGTGATGCCAAGCGTGATGCACACTGAGGCAGAGGACGTCTCCCTCCGCTTCAAGTCCCAGCATGCATTTGGGCTCCTAATGGCCACTAACTCTCGGGACTCCGCTGACACACTCCGTCTCGAGCTGGACAGCGGCCGCGTCAAACTCACGATCAACCTAGGTATCGTATAAAACAGTTAACCGCTAACCCTCGTCTTTTGAGGAGGCATGTTTAAGTCAGCTCATAGTCGTTTTTTTGTGAGTTGTATTTTACATTAGTTCTTTTTTTGTTTTGGTCGAATACATCAAAAAATCTAACACAAACTAAAACTCATTTTGAATCATTTTTGTACAGTAGTTGCATGGGATTGTATTTTGATTTGCTTGGCATTATATACAATATTTTCTTGTTGCTGTGGTCTCTGTAGGGTATTTCTATCTCATGAATCTAACACTTAACCACAATATCCATGCTTTCAGGCTACATCTTTTGAACAGATCATACCACAGTCATTCTTCATTACGATATTGACTTGACTGTAGAACAATTCACTAATTGTAACACATAACTCTCAGGCTAGACACTTTCAATGATTTACTCAACATTTTTCACAAACATTGTACCACGTTGGCCTAGCATATAGCGTATACGCATTTATAAGACTTTTAATAGGTCCTATTGTTTTATTTCGAATTTGTATCTCTTATGTAACGTACTGATAACATCTGGGCTTATTGTCTGGCCTTGTTCTTGTCGTAACAGTGTTTTGTTTATTATTTCCTGTTTTATTATTTTTATTTTGGTATGGTCCATATTAGCTCCTCCCATTAGTACCCCTACAGTAGTGTAGGTGGTATCTCCCATGTCACCTTGTTCAAAGATGGTACTCACCCCTTCAACGGCCCCTAGCCTGCGGCCCGCCTAGCATACAGCCCGAGCCCACAGCACACAGCTAGCCTGCCGATGGTGGCTTATAGGCATGTAGGATAGGGTTCAACATTCCAAAAAGCACTCGCACATCTGGTTGCAGCTGCGCGGGAATTATGAAATGACTTCAAAGGAAAGAGAAACTCGCACACTGCTCTTGCTAGTATAACTTATTTCTATTCAAGCTTACATGTCGGCCCAAAATGGGATAGGATAGAAGCACCCAATCTGTCGTAGTGACGAACACATGCGCTCATACAATACACACACAAACAGCACCTGTCAACACATAATTACCATCACATTACTACAGTGATGACTATACTTCAGTTAGTTTTATATACATTATGTTTTCAATCACTTTATCAACTATACTGCTCAGTAGATAATCTGATCAAAACTACTAAATTCACTACTATTCCTGACACAACTAGTCCTGTGTTAGAGACAGGTTAGTGATTTGCTTCTAGGCCACTGTGCAGTGCTGGTGCTGACTGGATCGATGCTGTTTGCTTCCACTTTTCTGTTGCGGTTGACGGTACATGACGAGCTGGGTCACATGGATCCCAACCCAGATCACCTGACCAATCAGACCAATCCCAGGACTAGTCTACTTCCTGTATCTTCTTTTGAACGAGATACCCATCATGTAACATAGCCTGTAGTTTAATGTAAAGTATACTGCAAATTGATTTATAAATCAACTGATGGCTACAGGTGTTGAGGTCAAAATGAAGTTTCCAAAATACTGGGTTGGTAAATCGATGTGGCCATTGAACTGCAAGCGGACATTTTGAAATTGAATAAACATGTAAACACATTACAAATATTTTTCAACATGTATTTTATAGCATCAGACCTACAAAATACTGCCAAACACAAAGAAAATTATTTTAATTTGAGATAAGTAATTCTGACCTCAACTCAAAGAAAGCATAATGGTCAAAATTGGAATAAGTCATAATATCCAAAATGGCAGTTTGATGTTGACATCATCAAAAGTTACCATAACAACCTAAAATGGCCGCCAACGTCATGTGACCGTCCCCGGAAGGTGGAGTTTCTGTTCTTGGATGTCTGCAGCTTTTACCTTGAAGGATGCGATTTCATCTGTCACTTATTCTCCCCCCATCTAGACTGTGTCAGGATAAACTGTAACACCAGTAAGTCAACACTCCACTTGTTGGAGAATTCTTCTTTAAATGAACGTTATATAATGATGTTTGACATGATTTGTGTGTTATAGATAGGGTAATGTACAGAAGTGCGATAATGGAATTACATGGATAAGGGATCAGCTATAGTCAAGATCAAAGAAGACATTATAATTGTTTCTATACATTACATTTAACTCAATTATCCAACTTTACTTGATCTATTTTGTTAGGTTCACAGTCTTTTGCCCTCAAAATGTTACTGAAATTCCCTCCCATATGTAACGGTCCTAGTATGGGAATGGTATTCTCTGTTTGTCTTGACAATATAAATGGTTGAATGACTTGTACAGAGGTACAGTACAACTGCTCTTACTCATTAAGAGGTCTTGAGTCTGACAGAGAGAGGAACATGTGTTGGTCATGACAGACAGTCAAGGGCCTGGCTTATGAATGTTGCCTGGAGAACGAATGTTGGTTTCAACTGATACGTGTGCAAGGTGTGTTTGAAACTGTGTATGTGTGTTTGAGTGTGTGCGTCTGTGTGGATTTCTCTCTCGCTCTGTGTGTGCGTGTGTGTGTGACAGCCTGTCCCCAAGCTGCAGCTTTATTTCACGGTACATCCCAGTTTGAGTGACAGATCAGACACAGTCATTCACTCCAATTACTCTGATCAATGTCACTGATTGCACAGCACACCTTATGAGGCAGTAGGTAAGATGTGTAATGAAACACACACACACACACACACACACACACACACACACACACACACACACACACACACACACACACACACACACACACACACACACACACACACACACACACACACACACACACACACACACACACACAGACACACACACACACTCTCCGTGAACACACTGGAGTGGCACACCACAGGCTTGACACGCCCTCTTGTGGATAGAAGAGGAATTTGTATTTGAAAAGATTCTCTCTTTGCCCTTTGTGGACCTGTGAACCTGTGGACCTGTGGACCTGCACCTTCTATGATTTGTCCGCGTTGTGTAGAGATGTACTTTGAAAAAAGTTCCAAGCCCTTTTATGAGTAACAGCAGTTATCATCTTACCATATGAGCAGTCATACGTCCACTAACAATGGACATAGATTATTGCATACTGTACACATAGACTGTATGTATTACGGTCTGTCATTTATTGTAATCTGTTCAGATCTTTTCTCCTCTATTTTTACTTTAAGCCAAACCAAATCTTTGATTTTAGAGTTAGCAAAGTAAACGCAAAATTCCCAGAGTGCAACCAACCTGCTTTCCTACATTCAAGATCCAAGCTAGAATCAGTGTCGCAGAAAATGCTTTCTTCTTCTCTGACCAACAAATTGGTTAGCGGTAGACTAACCTAGCGTAGCAGGTGTAGAAGGGGGGGAAGGGAAGTTAGGTTGAGAATATGTCCCTGAATCGCAGAACCATCCGTCCCCACTAAGGTTGCTGGTAAAATAACCAAGCTCACCCCGACAAAACAAAGGTTTGGTTTGCGTTGCTGACTAACTCTAACCCTGAACTAACAAACGGTCCTTCTCAGGCAAGGGGCCAGAGATTCTATATGCGGGACAAAAGCTCAATAATTATGACTGGCACTCCGTCAGAGTGGTCCGACGCGGTAAAAACTTCAAACTGACAGTCGACGAAGACATGGCTGAAGGTACTGCTTTTGATGTGATGAGAATATATTTTACTGAAGCATTTTTTTTTACTAATAAAAGAGGTGAAATCCTTTCATATTCCAATCCTGCCCTCTTCCCCCTCTTCCCCCTCTTCCCCCCTTTCTTCCCTTCCTTTGTTATTCCCTACATCTTTCTATTTCCTCCTTTGCCTCCCCACACCCTCTCTCTCTCGTTCTCCTTCCTCTCTCTCTCGTTCTCCTTCCTCTCTCTCTCTCGTTCTCCTTCCTCTCTCTCCCGTTCTCCTTGCTCTCTCTCTCTCGTTCTCCTTCCTCTCTCTCTCGTTCTCCTTCCTCTCTCTCTCGTTCTCCTTCCTCTCTCTCCAGGCCAGATGGCAGGTGACCACACTCGCCTGGAGTTCCACAATGTGGAGACAGGGATTCTGACAGAGAGACGTTTCGTCTCCTCTTCTCCCCCCCCTTTCGTTGGACACCTGCAGGTAACACCTCCAGGCCTGGCAGGAACACATGTTAGATCATGAATCATCATTTGGCTCCTGGCCAGGCACTGACCTACACAGACCGAAGGGGGTCGGGGTCAGAGCTCGTGCTACTGTTATAGCCTCTAGACCTCTTCTAGATTCTCCCCCTTAAGATTTGAACAACTTCTCTCTTCCTTGCTTTAGCATTACTTAGGGTTATACAAATAGCTGTCCATATTATTGTCAGCGCTGAGTTATCGCGATACCAAATGTTATTGTTACCGTTATCGTTCCCTAACTCACCTCCACCCACAGGGCCTGAAGTTCAACGGCATGTTCTACATTGACATGTGTAAGAACGGCGACATCGACTTCTGCGAGCTCAACGCCCGCTTCGGCATGCGCTTCATCATCGCCGACCCGGTGACCTTCAAGTCCAAGGGCAGCTACCTGGGGCTGGCCACCTTGCAGGCCTACACCACCATGCACCTGTTCTTCCAGTTTAAAACCACCTCCCCGGACGGCTTCATACTGTTCAACAGCGGAGACGGAAACGACTTTATCGCTGTTGAGCTGGTCAAAGGGTGAGGCACTAGTCATATGTACGAGTATCGTCATTCTCTTACCTGGCCTTGTTTGCTCAGTGTTCAGAGGAGAGCGAGTGCTCTCTTGTTGTCTCTACCACTGCTTGTGCACACACTCCCCTCCTCAGTAACTCACACACTCCCCTCCTCAGTAACTCACACACTCCCCTTCTCAGTAACTCACACACTTCAACTGAGTCCTATTTTTTGGGTAGTGCACGCTAATGGACACACACAGGCTGAAGGGGCTTCTCTGAGGCCGGTCCCAAAGTACACACACACACAGGCTAAAGTGGCTCCTCTTGGGGCGTATAGTGGAGAAGAAGGGCCCTTAATGAAGGGAAGCACTAAGGGGTGCTGAGGTATGCATCTGTGTCCCTTGTCTCATCCCTCCCCATAGGTTTGTCCACTATGTGTTCGACCTGGGGAACGGTCCCAGTCTGTTGAAGGGGAACAGTGACAGTGCCCTGAATGACAACCTGTGGCACAACGTAGTTATCACCAGGGACGCCACCAACACACACACCCTCAAGGTGGACGCCAAGTCCGTCACGCAGAACGTCAACGGAGCCAAGAACCTCGACCTCAAAGGTAACAAGAAATACACTGATAAACATATCCTCATACACTTTCTCCCACCGTTCCAAGGAAGCAAGTCAACACGCATCAAGTCTACCAGCACTGGAGATGTACTTTTCAGTAAAAACCAAGCAGTCAGCCTCTATATGCCCTTCCATCATAGAGACATAAACACTGTCAACCCAACGTTTACGCTACTGTAGCACAGCACTTAGAAGGCGTGTCCGACACATGCTTCCTTCTAAGTGATGCTAGTGTGGATGTTGGAATGGAGCCGCCGTTGGTGTTTGCTCAGGCTGTTTGCTGATCTGACTGAACAAACTCGTTATAGTTGTGTAATGACTGGATTATCCTCTATTTACAGAAACGGTGTTGACACACTCTCTGACCTTTACATCCTTTATCCTTCATTTGTTCGTCAACTCACCCCTCCTTTCACCTCTCTCTCTCTCTCTCTCTCTCTCTCTCTCTCTCTCTCTCTCTCTCTCTCTCTCTTTTTGTCTCTCTCTCTCTCTTTTTGTGTCTCTCTCTCCCTCTCTCCCTCCCTGAAGGGGATCTGTTTGTGGCAGGGCTGGGGCCTAACATGTACCAGAACCTTCCTAAACTGGTGGTCTCTAGGGAAGGTTTCCAGGGTTGTCTGGCGTCTGTAGATCTGAACGGCCGCCTGCCTGACCTCATAAACGACGCCCTGTTCCGCTCCGGACAGATCGAACGCGGATGTGAAGGTACGACCCATGACCTATGACCCCTACGCCAAATTAACCCATATATTATGTATGCGTCCAGTTCCAAATCGACCCCTTGCACCCTAGATGACTAGATCTTGACCCTCTGCTATACTATCGCCCTTGCCCACTCACACCTTTTGACCATCAAGCCCAATTAATTTATGGCCACTTAGGGTCCCAGCCTAATGGTGTCGGGCAGTGGTTCCCAACCAGGGGTACTGTGGTTCTTGGCCTATCCACAGGGGGTACTTGAGAAGACTCATGAGACCTTAGGCCTACTGGTAAAATGCACATGAGGGGGTACAACAGGGGAACTCCGGGCAGTGGTTCAGTAACCGAAAAAGGTTGGGAACCACTGGTGGACTGTGGTAAACTAATAGACTGGGGCACTGCATCTACCACTAGGTTGTGCCAAAGGATCAGTATTCAAACTGAGCTTGTTCTCTCACAGGACATTCCTAAACACAAGCAATGACTTACACACCAATATCTATAAACCTTTTTCTACCTACTCATTTTTCTGCAATCTAACAGATGAACACTAATTAACCCCTTAACATAACAACGTGAAGTACTTACCTTTATAGTCACTGTACTTACCTATACCTCTACTATACCAGATACTCAAACTAACCCTATGGTCCTTCACTAACCTGACTCTGTTGTTTTTCCGCTTCTTTCTGTTCTGTTTGTTGTTTTTCTGCGCTAACAAAGTTGGTTTCACCAAAGCCGACCTGCAAGGTAGAAGGTTCAACTCTCAACGCTTCTCTGAGGCGTGGCTGAAAGAATGCTGTGTGCAATGCATTGTGGGTGTAGCATGTCCCACTGCTGGCGAGGAGGACTCGCTCTCTGGGAGTGGCGAGAGAAATGTTGGAGAGAGAGAGAGAGAGAGAGAGAGAGAGAGAGAGAGAGAGAGAGAGAAGGGTAAAAGAAGAGAGAGACAGAGAGGGTTAGAAAGAGAGCGATAAGAGGGAGAACAAGTGAGAGAATCCAGAAGGGAGAGACAGAGAGAGAGAGAACGAGACAGAGAGAGATACGGAAAGAGAGGAGGTGAAAAACAATCATTCCAACCCATACACAGAGAAGCACATCCATTATTAACCATAAGGTCCATTTCCAGCCCAGGGCTGTAGTACTGTAATTATGTTGTCCTACGCATAGTTGCTGTCTGCCTGCGGCCGCGGCACCGACCGGCCCACTCTTTATGGTAGTCATGCTCCGCTCGGTCCGTCCGTCCATCTGCCTGACACAGACCCAGAGTAGCAGAGTCCATTACAGTTTGAACAGAAACGAACTCGTGTTCATGCTCCCATGGTCAGAGAGGAGAGTAGGGGTGATGACTGGAACATAGTGGATCAGAGTTGTAATTAAATAGGTAGAAGATGTTGCATGTAGAGTGGGTGTGCATATATATATATATAATACATCCTACTATACTGAGATACAGAGACACACCTGACACAGATTATTACTGTGTCAGGTGGGACAGAGGTAGTAGCCAATAGCATCACATACCTGCTGCTGAGCTTTAACCGCGGCTAGTTTCAGGGAGTTCCCAGAGTTACGTATACCCGTCTCTATATATCAAAGTAAATGACTCAGGTATTAAAAGTTGAGATATACAGAAAAGTATAGCAGATACTGCAAATGCGCATCAACCGTGCTGTTGAGGCCATCTCTCAGCCCCTCTCTCTCTCTCTCTCTCTCTCTCAACCCTGTCGTACTCCTTCCTTCCTTTCTCTGGTGAAATGAGAAAGTGCCGTGACAGAGAGTGAGTCTTCCGGTACAGACAGGGCCCTGCGACTGAATACCGTCACCTGCATTAGACAGTAAAGGCATTTTCAGCCAGCAACTATACTACTTCTTCTCTATTCTTCTGTTTCACCTCCACTGTCTTCTCATTTCTCACACATTCTCTTGCACTCAAATGACTGTTTATTTGCAGTAGTTTCTGTTTCTTGATCATTTCACTTTTTGAAATTCATTTTTTCTTTTGGAGGTTTCTTGATACGACTTGTATGTCATTTGTTTGGATCCAGACGGATTTGCTATATACATATAATGCATTGTTCTTGTTTGCATTCCCACTTCGACAAAGTATTCAAAAGTGTGAGATACTGTATGTGTGGTGGCGGTTGGTGGAGAATGGTACACACACATCCTGTTTGACTTTGAATACCCCTTAGACTGTCTCAACGGAGTGCATACTCAGGGATATGCACTACTGTACTTGCACACTCTGAAGTGTTCACTTGTTACTGTTCTTGTTTTCATTTCTGTGTTGCCTTAAGTCTATGGTGTTGTAAATCTACAGTGTTTCCCATTATTGTAATGTTTCACTTCCTGGAAAAAAAGACGTGTAGTTTTTGATCGTTTTTTTTTTTTTAGGAGGGCGGGAACACTTTCTGTGGCTCCTGTACAGTATCTGTTATCGTAAAGCCACATGTGGACAAGGTCGTCTATTCCTCTTGTCTGTTCTTGCCTGTTCGTAATGGTTCTTATGCCGTGTTAAAACACACAGAGAGAGAGTGTTGTGTTTTCTTTCTCCAAACGTTGAGACGTCCTGTTGGAACGATACGGCCCGCATGACCCCCCCACTTCCTGTTCCACACAAAGTGCACTACTGCATGGTACCTCCGGACGGAGCTCAGTGGCATCCCCTGTGGTTACTCCACACCTTTACACCCTGTCTGTTCCTCCAGGACCCAGCACTACCTGTCAGGAGGACTCCTGTGCTAACATGGGCGTGTGTATTCAGCAGTGGGAGAACTTCACCTGCGACTGCACCATGACATCTTACACAGGGACGCAGTGCAACGACCGTGAGTACCGCTGTCTTCTTACTGTACACATGCAGACAGACGCACAGACAGACGCCTTCAACTTTTCCATGGCCTGTTGCTCTGAGGGACGCTGTGCGACAGCCGTCAGTACCAGCGGTCAAAGGGTTTTCTGCATCGTGCCGGTTGTTACCTTATTCTTACGCTGTATATTCTACTTTCTCTGTGACAGCAACAGTGAAAGGAATGGTGTGTCTGTGATATTCAAAATATGCCCCGAAGACCTTCAGCACAAGAGCGGTTGAATTGGTTTGAAATGGTTCTCAGTGTCACACCTTCTTGTTGTTTGGTCACAGAGCTTTAGTAACTTGGTTTTATGAGCCAGTGAGTGACTGACGTTATGTATAACTGCTGGTTCTGCCCGAGCAGTCATTTTATAAACATCCCTAAAGAGGTTTCTCAGATGTGTGTGGCTCTTATCCCCGTGACGATGGGGACTCTCGTCTTCAGTTTGCGGTGGCAGGCGCCCACAGTGGCGTGCACGATCTTTCACGGGTTCACGGGACAGTGTAATGTAAGGGTCGCTCTGCTCTGCTTTGCCCGTAGCACAGCTAACGAGCTGAATCATGTCAAAAAGGACCTGTGATCACACTGGTCTTTCATACCGGCTAATGCTGCTGGTGGCTCTCGTCCTCGACCTGGCTCTCTTTCTTTCCCTCGCTGTCTCACACTCTCTTTAGGTCCTCACCTCTCTGCTTTTACCTTGCTCTCTCGTTCTTTTTCTATCTCTTATCTCTCTCTCTCTCTCTCTCTCTCTCTCTCGTTCTCTCGTCTGTGTTTCTTGTCCTGTCTTTGAGTCGTGGTTTGAGGCGATGAGTGCTACTCTGACCCAGTGATTAGCCTACGGTCATGCCTCAGCAGACGTTCCAGTGGTTTCACATCTAATCCTGTCGACACTTCAACGTCAAGGAGCCAAGGGCACCACATCACCATTATTTCCATCCTAAATAGTTCCCTATGCAGTGTACTGCTTCTGGCTAAATCCCTCGGGCTTTGTCTTTTGCTTTAATTGGACCCCAGGTAGCGTAGTGTAGCCAGCTAATAGGGATTCTAATACCAGTAAACAAAACAACAACTTCATTATTAGTTATTACCTATTAAAACAGGGGCCCTTTGGGTGCTGTTAAATGTAGTGGTTTAATGTTCTGGCCAGGTACCAGATTAGTGTTCCATTTGTGTTTTATAATCCATCCTTTTAGTTATTCTTCTCTACTGTACAGTTTACAATTGGCTGATTCATCCCCCCTCCTCTCCCCTGTAGCTGTTCCCCAGGTCGTTGCAGTAAATGAGAACGTGTTCTCAGTCAACTTACCTGGTAAAATAAGGGTAAAATAATAATGAAGTAGAGGTTCCCCTTCCCCAAGGTTTATAAACTGTTCATAGAGCCACCACTAGATGGCAGTAATATACAGAGCATCTCCGTACGCAGCCTAGCCTACACCAGGCTGGCTAGCTGAGAGAATAAATTAGATGCAATCCCCTGAGCAGGAAATCCGCTTTCCTCCTCTCTCTCTCTCTCTCTCTCTCTCTCTCTCTCTCTCTCTCTCTCTCTCTCTCTCTCTCTCCCTCTCTCTCTCGCTATCCCTCTCTCTCTCGCTATCCCTCTCTCTCTCGCTATCCCTCTCCAAACACACACACAAACACACCCCTTCTTATGCTGTACCTGCTGCAGAAAGTGGATTGCTATGACACTTTCTCCAACTTACACAATTCAACAGTGATATCTCAAATCATGTTGTTTGATAGTGAAACTGAAGGGGGCCCAGTGTGGTTCCATAGGTGTGCTGTAAGGCTGTGCTGCAAGGCTGTGCTGCAAGGCTGTGCTGCAAGGCTGTGCTGTAAGGCTGTGCTGCGCTGTGTGTCAGGCATGAATCGAGCGCAGCCTCACGTGAGTGTGGTTCTAATTAGCCCAGTGCAGAGTAGTGGAGAGCGGAGCTTCTTTCTCTCTCTGTCTGTATGTCTCGCTCTGTGTCTTTCTGTCTGCCTGTCCGCCTCTGTCTATATTTGTCTGTCGCTGTCTCTGTCTGTCTCTACACACATCCTGTTTGACTTTGAATAACCCTTCGACTTTCTCAACGGAGTGCATACTGAGAGATGTCCGTCTCTGTCTATATTTGTCTGTCGCTGTCTTTCTGTCTCTGTGTCTGTCTGTCTCTGTCTCTCAATTCGATTTCAATTTAAGGGGCTTTATTGGCATGGAAACATATGTTTACATTGCCGAAGCAAGTGAAATAAATAAACAAAAGTGAAATAAACAATAAAAAATTCACAGCAAACATTACACTCACAAAAGTTCCAAAATATGAAGACATTTCAAATGTCATATTGTCTATATACAGTGTTGTAATGATGTGCAAATAGTTCAAGTACAAATGGGAAAATAAATCAAATAAATATAGGTTGTATTTATGGTGTTTGTTCTTCACTGGTTGCCCTTTTCTTGTGGCAACAGGTCACAAATAGTGCTGCTGTGATGTCACACTGTGGTATTTCACCCTGTAGATATGGGAGTTATGAGTTATATGTTTTCGAATACTTTGTGGATCTGTGTAATCTAAGGGAAGTATGTGTCTCTAATATGGTCATACATTTAGCAGGAGGTTAGGAAGTGCAGCTCAGTTTCCACCTCATTTTGTGGGCAGTGAGCACATAGCCTGTCTTCTCTTGAGAGCCATGTCTGCCTACGGCGGCCTTTCTTAATTGCAAGGATATGCTCACTGAGTCTGTACATAGTCAAAGCTTTCCTTAAGTTTGGGTCAGTCACAGTGGTCAGGTATTCTGCCACTGTGTACTCTCTGTTTAGGGCCAAATAGCATTTTCGTTTGCTCTGTTCTTTTGTTAATTCTTTCCAATGTGTCAAGTAATTATCTTTTTGTTTTATCATGCTTTGGGTGGGTCTAATTGTGTTGCTGTCCTGGGGCTCTGTGGGGTCTGTTTGTGTTTGTGGACTGAGCCCCAGGACCAGCTTGCTTAGGGGACTCTTCTCCAGGTTCATCTCTCTGTAGGTGATGGCTTTGTTATGGAAGGTTTGGGAATCGCTTGCATTTAGGTGGTTGTAGAATTAAACAGCTCTTTTCTGGATGTTGATAATTAGCGGGTATCGGCCTAATTCTGCTCTGCGTGCATTATTTTCTGTTTTACGTTTTACACAGAGGATATTTTTCCAGGATTTTTGCAGAATTCTCCCTCTCTCTCTTTCTATTTCTCTCCTTCTCTCTCTCTCAAGGCTCTGGGGGTGACATAGAGACCTGGCAAGCATGGCACTGTGGGTGATATAGAGACCTGGCAAGCATGGCACTGTGGGTGACGGTGGAATCAAATACCACCCTTCTAACTCTCAAGTTATGCCAAGTTCTGAGTCACTTAGAAGGCTGTTAGAAAAAAAGTCATCATGAGTCAAAGTTAGTGTTGCCTTTGTTCATTTCATCTGAATGCAGCCAGTAGAGCGTTTTTCTCTACTCGTGGTAAGATTAAAGTGAAAATTCAGCCAGGCAGTAACCTACATTTCTGCTGCGGTACGGTTGGCGGTTTGTCTTGTTTTACTGCAGACTCTAAGCCTTTACAGCAAATCCCTATATTGTATCCAACAGGGTACTGAAGCAGCAGGCAGACAGTGAGGCAGGCAGACAGGGAGGCAGGCAGACTGGGAGGCAGGCAGACAGGCAGGGAGGTAGGCAGGGAGGCAGGTAGTGAGGCAGGCAGACAGGGAGGCAGGCAGACAGTGAGGCAGGCAGACAGGGAGGCAGGCAAGCAGTGAGGCAGGCGGAGAGGCAGACAGGCAGACAGGCAGGAAGGCAGACAGGGAGGCAGGCAGACAGGGAGGCAGGGAGGCAGGCAGGCAGGCAGAGAGGCAGACAGGCAGGGAGACAGGCAGTCAGGCAGGCAGACAGGCAGTGAGGCAGGCAGTGAGGCAGACAGGCAGGAGGCAGGCAAGCAGTAAGGCAGGCGGAGAGGCAGACAGGCAGACAGGCAGGAGGCAGGCAGACAGGGAGGCAGGAGGCAGGCAGAGAGGCAGACAGGCATGGAGGCAGACAGGCAGTGAGGCAGGCAGTGAGGCAGACAGGCAGGGAGGCAGACAGGCAGGAAGGCAGACAGACAGAAAGGTGGCAGACAGACAGTGAGGTAGGCAGTGAGGCAGACAGGCAGGAAGGCAGACAAGCAGGGAGGCAGACAGACAGTGAGGCAGGCAGTGAGGCAGGCAGACAGGGAGGCAGGCAGAGAGGCAGACAGGCAGGGAGGCAGACAGGCAGGGAGGCAGACAAGCAGGGAGGCAGACAGACAGGCAGGGAGGAAGACAGGCAGGGAGGAAGCCAGGGAGGCAGACAGGGAGGCAGACAGGGAGGCAGACAGGCATAGTTTAAAAATATATATATATTTCACCATTATTTAACCAGGTAGGCCAGTTGAGAACAAGTTCTCATTTACAACTGCGACCTGGGCAAAATAAAGCAAAGCGGTTTGACACAAACAACACAGAGTCACACATGGAATAACACAATAGAACAGTCCATATACAGTGTGTTCAAATTTAGTAAGATTAGGGAGTTAAGGCAATACATAGGCCATAGTGGCAAAATAATGACAATTTAGCAATTGAACACTGGAGGGATAGATTTGCAGAATATGAATGTACAAGTAAAGATACTGGGGTGCAAAGGAGCAACAAAAAAAATAACAATATGGGGATAAGGTAGTTGGATGAGGATATTTACAGATGGGCTGTGTACAGGTGCAATGATCGGTAAGCTGCTCTGACAGCTGATGCTTTAAAGTTAGTGAGGGAGATATGACTCCAGCTTCAGTGATTTTTGAAATTTTGTTTTTGCAATTCGTTCCAGTCATTGGCAGTAGAGAACTGGAAGGAAAAGCAGCCAAGTAGGAGTTGTCTTTGGGGATGACCAGTGAAATATACCTGCTGGAGCGCGTGCTACGGGTGGGTGCTGCTATTGTGACGAGTGAGCTGAGATAAGGCTGGGCTTTACCTAGCAAAGACTTATAGATGACCTGGAGCCAGTGGGTTTGGCAACGAATATGAAGCGAGGGCCATTCAATGAAAACATACAGGTCGCAGTGGTGGGTAGAATATGGGGCTTTGGTGACAAAACAGATAGACTACATCCATTTTGCTGAGTAGAGTATTGGAGGCTATTTTGTAAATGACATCGCCGAAGTCAAGGATCGGTAGGATAGTCAGTCAGTACCTGCCACGCCATAGAGACTGTCAGAGGTCCGGACAACAGGCCCTCTGACTGAACACCCTGAACTCTATCTGAGAAGTAGTTGGTAACCGTTTGGGTCTAGAGTGTCTCCGCTTTGAAGAAGGGGATGACCGCGGCAGCTTTCCAATCTTTAGGGATCTCGGACGATACGAAAGAGAGGTTGAACAGGCTAGTAATAGGGGTTGCAACAATGGCGGCGGATAATTTAAGAGAGTGAGGGTCCAGATTGTCTAACCCAGCTGATTTGTAGGGATCCAGATTTTACAGTTCTTTCAGAACATCAGCTATCTGGATTTGAGTGAAGGAGAAATGGGGTAGGCTTGGGCAAGTTGCTATGGGGGGTGCAGAGCTGTTGACCGGGTTAGGGGTAGCTATGTAGAAAGCATGGCCAGCTAAAGAAAAATGCTGATTGAAATTCTTGATTATTGTAGATTTATCAGTGGTGACAGTGTTTCCTAGCCTCAGGGTAGTGGGCAGCTGGAAGGAGATGCTCTTATTCTCCATGGACTTTACAGTGTCCAAGAACTTTTTGGAGTTTGTGTTACAGGATGCACATTTCTGTTTGAAAAAGCTAGCCTTTGCTTTCCTAACTGCCTGTGTATATTGGTTCCTAACTTCCCTGAAAAGTTGCATATCTCGGGGGCTATTCGATGCTAATGCAGTACGCCACAAGATGTTTTTGTGCTGGTCGAGGGCAGTCAAGTCTGGAGTGAACCAAGGGCTATATCAGTTCTACATTTTTTGAACAGGGCATGCTTATGTAAGATGGTGAGGAAAGCACTTTTAAAGAATAACCAGGCATATTCTACTGACGGAATGAGGTCAATATCCTTCCAGGATACCCGGGCCAGGTTGATTAGAAAGGCCTGCGCGCTGAAGTGTTTTAGGGAGTGTTTGACAGTGATCAGGCAGACAGGGATGCATATAGACAGGAATGCATATATACAGGGAAGCATATAGACAGGCAGACACGGAGGGAGACAGCGAGGCATATAGACAGGCAGACAGAGATGCAAACAGCGAGGCATATAGACAGGCAAACAGGGGGGCAGACAGGGAGGCGTACAGGGAGGCGTACAGAGAGGTGTACAGGGAGGCAGACAGGGAGGCGTACAGAGAGGCGTACAGGGAGGCATACAGGGAGATATACAGGGAGGCGTACAGGGAGGCAAACAGGTAGGTTTACAGGGAGGTATACAGGGAGGCAAACAGGGAGGCATACAGGGAGATGTACAGGGAGGCGTACAGGGAGGCATACAGGGAGATATACAGGGAGGCGTACAGGGAGGTATACATGGAAATATACAGGGAGGCATACAGGGAGGCAAACAGGTAGGTTTACAGGGAGGTATACAGGGAGGCAAACAGGGAGGTATACAGGGAGGCGTACAGGGAGGTATACAGGGAGGCAAACATGGAGGTATACAGGGAGGCGTACAGGGAGGTATACAGGGAGGCAAACAGGGAGGTTTACAGGGAGGTATACAGGGAGGCGTACAGGGAGGCAAACAGGGAGGTATACAGGGAGGCGTACAGGGAGGCGTACAGGGAGGTATACAGGGAGGCGTACAGGGAGGCAAACAGGGAGGTATACAGGGAGGTATACAGCGAGGTTTACAGGGAGGCGTACAGGGATGCATACAGGGAGGCAGACAGGGAGGTATACAGGGAGGCGTTCTACTGCAGAGTTCTACTGCAGACCTATACTTCAGACCTCTACTGCAGAGTTCTACTTCAGACCTCTACTGCAGAGTTCTAATTCAGACCTCTACTGCAGACCTCTACTGCAGAGTTCTACTGCAGACCTATACTTCAGACCTCTACTGCAGAGTTCTACTTCAGACCTCTACAGCAGAGTTCTACTTCAGACCTCTACTGCAGACCTCTACTGCAGAGTTCTACTGCAGAGTTCTACTACAGACGTCTACTGCAGAGTTCTTCTACAGACGTCTACTGCAGACCTCTACTACAGAGTTCTACTACAGACCTCTACTACAGAGTTCTACTGCAGAGTTCTACTACAGACCTCTACTGCAGAGTTCTACTACAGACGTCTACTGCAGAGTTCTACTACAGATGTCTACTGCAGAGTTCTACTACAGACGTCTACTGCAGAACTCTACTACAGACATCTACTGCAGACCTCTACTGCAGACCTCTACTACAGACGTCTACTACAGACCTCTACTGCAGACCTCTACTACAGACGTCTACTACAGACCACTACTGCAGAGTTCTACTACAGACGTCTACTGCAGACCTCTACTGCAGACCTCTACTGCAGACCTCTACTACAGACGTCTACTACAGACCTCTACTGCAGACCTCTACTACAGACGTCTACTGCAGAGTTCTACTACAGACGTCTACTGCAGAACTACTTCAGACCTCTACTGCATACCTCTACTGCAGAGTTCTACTGCAGACCTATACTTCAGACCTCTACTGCAGAGTTCTACTTCAGACCTCTACTGCAGAGTTCTACTTCAGACCTCTACTGCAGACCTCTACTGCAGAGTTCTACTGCAGACCTCTACTTCAGACCTCTACTGCAGAGTTCTACTACAGACCTCTACTGGAGGGTTATACTACAGACGTCTACTGCAGAGTTCTACTGCAGATTTCTACTGCAGAGTTCTACTACAGACGTCTACTGCAGAGTTCCACGACAGACCACTTCTGGAGAGTTCTACTACAGACGTCTACTACAGACCTCTACTGCAGAGTTATACTGCAGACCTCTACTACACACCTCTACTACAGACGTCTACTGCAGACCTCTACTCCAGAGTTATACTACAGACCTCTACTGCAGAGTTCTACTACAGACCTCTACTGCAGAGTTCTACTACAGACGTCTACTACAGACCTCTACTGCAGACCTCTACTGCAGCCCTCTACTGCAGAGTTCTACTGCAGACCTCAACTACAGAGTTGTACTACAGACATCTACTGCAGAGTTCTACTACAGATGTCTACTGCAGAGTTCTACTACAGAGGTCTACTGCAGAGTTCTACTACAGAGTTCTACTGCAGACCTCTACTGCAGAGTTCTACTACAGACCTCTACTGCAGAGTTCTACTACAGACCTCTACTGCAGAGTTCTACAATAGACCTCTACTGCAGACCTCTACTACAGATCTCTACTGCAGACCTCTACTGCAGAGTTCTACTACAGACGTCTACTGCAGTGTTCTACTACAGACGTCTACTGCACAGTTCTACTGCAGACCTCTACCGCAGACCTCTACTGCAGACCTCTACTGCAGAGTTCTACTACAGACGTCTACTGCAGAGTTCTTCTACGGACGTCTACTGCAGACCTCTACTACAGAGTTCTACTACAGACCTCTACTACAGAGTTCTACTACAGACCTCTACTACAGAGTTCTACTGCAGAGTTCTACTACAGACCTCTACTGCAGAGTTCTACTACAGACGTCTACTGCAGAGTTCTACTACAGATGTCTACTGCAGAGTTCTACTACAGACGTCCTACTGCAGAACTCTACTGCAGACATCTACTGCAGACCTCTACTGCAGACCTCTACTACAGACCGTCTACTACAGACCTCTACTGCAGAGTTCTACTACAGACGTCTACTGCAGACCTCTACTGCAGACCTCTACTGCAGACCTCTACTACAGACGTCTACTACAGACCTCTACTGCAGACCTCTACTACAGACGTCTACTGCAGAGTTCTACTTCAGACCTCTACTGCAGACCTCTACTGCAGACCTCTACTGCAGAGTTCTACTTCAGACCTCTACTGCAGACCTCTACTGCAGACCTCTACTGCAGACCTCTACTGCAGAGTTCTACTGCAGACCTATACTTCAGACCTCTACTGCAGAGTTCTACTACAGACCTCTACTGGAGGGTTATACTACAGACGTCTACTGCAGAGTTCTACTGCAGATTTCTACTGCAGAGTTCTACTACAGACGTCTACTGCAGAGTTCCACGACAGACCACTTCTACAGAGTTCTACTACAGACCTCTACTGCAGACCTCTACTGCAGACCTCTACTGCAGACCTCTACTACAGACGTCTACTACAGACCTCTACTACAGCAGACCTCTACTTCAGACTTCTACTGCAGAGTTCTACTTCAGACCTCTACTGCAGAGTTCTACTTCAGACCTCTACTGCAGACCTCTACTGCAGAGTTCTACTGCAGACCTATACTTCAGACCTCTACTGCAGAGTTCTACTTCAGACCTCTACTGCAGAGTTCTACTGCAGACCTCTACTGCAGAGTTCTACTGCAGACCTCTACTTCAGACCTCTACTGCAGAGTTCTACTACAGACCTCTACTGGAGGGTTATACTACAGACGTCTACTGCAGAGTTCTACTGCAGATTTCTACTGCAGAGTTCTACTACAGACGTCTACTGCAGAGTTCCACGACAGACCACTTCTGGAGAGTTCTACTACAGACGTTTACTACAGACCTCTACTGCAGAGTTATACTGCAGACCTCTACTACACACCTCTACTACAGACGTCTACTGCAGACCTCTACTGCAGAGTTATACTACAGACCTCTACTGCAGAGTTCTACCACAGACCTCTACTGCAGAGTTCTACTACAGACGTCTACTACAGACCTCTACTGCAGACCTCTACTGCAGCCCTCTACTGCAGAGTTCTACCGCAGACCTCAGTTCTACTACAGACCCTCTACTACAGAGTTGTACTACAGACATCTACTGCAGAGTTCTACTACAGATGTCTACTGCAGAGTTCTACTACAGACGTCTACTGCAGAGTTCTACTACAGAGTTCTACTGCAGACCTCTACTGCAGAGTTCTACTACAGACCTCTACTGCAGAGTTCTACAATAGACCTCTACTGCAGACCTCTACTACAGATCTCTACTGCAGACCTCTACTGCAGAGTTCTACTACAGACGTCTACTGCAGAGTTCTACTACAGACGTCTACTGCACAGTTCTACTGCAGACCTCTACCGCAGACCTCTACTGCAGACCTCTACTGCAGAGTTCTACTACAGACGTCTACTGCAGAGTTCTTCTACGGACGTCTACTGCAGACCTCTACTACAGAGTTCTACTACAGACCTCTACTACAGAGTTCTACTACAGACGTCTACTACAGAGTTTTACTGCAGAGTTCTACTACAGACCTCTACTGCAGAGTTCTACTACAGACGTCTACTGCAGAGTTCTACTACAGACGTCTACTGCAGAACTCTACTGCAGACATCTACTGCAGACCTCTACTACAGACGTCTACTACAGACCTCTACTGCAGACCTCTACTACAGACGTCTACTACAGACCTCTACTGCAGAGTTCTACTACAGACGTCTACTGCAGACCTCTACTGCAGACCTCTACTGCAGACCTCTACTACAGACGTCTACTACAGACCTCTACTGCAGACCTCTACTACAGACGTCTACTGCAGAGTTCTACTACAGACGTCTACTGCAGAACTACTTCAGACCTCTACTGCAGACCTCTACTGCAGAGTTCTACTGCAGACCTATACTTCAGACCTCTACTGCAGACCTCTACTGCAGCAGAGTTCTACTGCAGACCTCTACTGCAGAGTTCTACTGCAGACCTCTGCAGACTTCAGACCTCTACTGCAGAGTTCTACTACAGACCTCTACTGGAGGGTTATACTACAGACGTCTACTGCAGAGTTCTACTGCAGATTTCTACTGCAGAGTTCTACTACAGACGTCTACTGCAGAGTTCCACGACAGACCACTTCTGGAGAGTTCTACTACAGACGTTTACTACAGACCTCTACTGCAGAGTTATACTGCAGACCTCTACTACACACCTCTACTACAGACGTCTACTGCAGACCTCTACTGCAGAGTTATACTACAGACCTCTACTGCAGAGTTCTACCACAGACCTCTACTGCAGAGTTCTACTACAGACGTCTACTACAGACCTCTACTGCAGACCTCTACTGCAGCCCTCTACTGCAGAGTTCTACTGCAGACCTCAACTACAGAGTTCTACTACAGACCTCAACTACAGAGTTCTACTACAGACATCTACTGCAGAGTTCTACTACAGATGTCTACTGCAAAGTTCTACTACAGACGTCTACTGCAGAGTTCTACTACAGAGTTCTACTGCAGACCTCTACTGCAGAGTTCTACTACAGACCTCTACTGCAGAGTTCTACAATAGACCTCTACTGCAGAGCTCTACTACAGACGTCTACTACAGACCTCTACTACAGATCTCTACTGCAGACCTCTACTGCAGAGTTCTACTACAGACGTCTACTGCAGAGTTCTACTACAGACGTCTACTGCACAGTTCTACTGCAGAACTCTACCGCAGACCTCTACTGCAGACCTCTACTGCAAAGTTCTACTACAGACGTCTACTACAGACCTCTAATGCAGACCACTACTGCAGACTTCTACTACAGATGTATACTACAGACCTCTACTGCAGACCTCTACTGCAGAGTTCTACTACAGACCTCTACTGCAGAGTTCTACTGCAGACCTCTACTACAGAGTTCTACTACAGATGTCTACTACAGAGTTCTACTGCAGAGTTCTACTACAGACGTCTACTGCAGAGTTCTTCTACAGACGTCTACTGCAGACCTCTACTACAGAGTTCTACTACAGACCTCTACTACAGAGTTCTACTGCAGAGTTCTACTACAGACCTCTACTGCAGAGTTCTACTACAGACGTCTACTGCAGAGTTCTACTACAGATGTCTACTGCAGAGTTATACTGCAGACCTCTACTACAGACCTCTACTGCAGACCTCTACTACAGACGTCTACTACAGACCTCTACTGCAGAGTTCTACTACAGACGTCTACTGCAGAGTTCTACTACAGACGTCTACTGCAGACCTCTACTGCAGACCTCTACTGCAGACCTCTACTACAGACCTCTACTGCAGACCTCTACTACAGACGTCTACTGCAGAGATCTACTACAGACGTCTACTGCAGAGATCTACTACAGACCCTCTACTGGACCTCTACTGCAGACCTCTACTACAGACCTCTACTACAGAGTTCTACTGCAGACCTCTACTACAGACGTCTACTACAGACCACTACTGCAGAGTTCTACTACAGACGTCTACTGCAGACAGACCTCTACTGCAGACCTCTACTACAGCAGACCTCTACTGCAGACCTCTACTGCAGACGTACTACTACAGACCTCTACTGCAGACCTCTACTACAGACGTCTACTACAGACGTCTGCACTGCAGAGTTCTACTACAGACGTCTACTGCAGACCTCTACGTCTACTGCAGACCTCTACTGCAGACGTCTACTGCAGACCTCTGCAGACTACAGACGTCTACTACAGACCTCTACTGCAGACCTCAGACCTCTACAGACGTTCTACTACAGACGTCTACTGCAGAGTTCTACTACAGACGTCTACTGCAGAGTTCTACTACAGAGTCTACTGCAGAGTTCTACTGCAGAGTTCTACTGCAGAGTTCTACAGTCTACTGCAGAGTTCTACTACAGACGTCTACTGCAGAGTTCTACTACAGAGTCTACTACAGACCTCTACTGCAGAGTTCTACTGCAGACCTCTACTCTACTACAGACGACCTCTACTGCAGAGTCTCTACTACAGAGACAGACCTACTGCAGAGTTCTACTACAGACGTTCTACTGCAGAGTTCTACTACAGACAGAGTCTACTGCAGAGTTCTACTGCAGAGTTCTACTACAGACAGACCTCTACTCTACTGCAGAGTTCTACTACCTCTACTGCAGACAGAGTCTACTGCAGAGTCTCTACTACAGAGTTCTACTACAGACGTCTACTGCAGAGTTCTACTGCAGACCAGAGTTCTACTACAGACCTCTACTGCAGAGTTCTACTGCAGACCTCTACTACAGACGTCTACTGCAGAGTTCTACTACAGACGTCTACTGCAGACTACTGCAGACCTCTACTACAGACGTTCTACTGCAGACCTCTACTGCAGACCTCTACTGCAGACCTCTGCAGACCTCTACTACAGACGTCTACTACAGACGTCTACTGCAGACCACTACTGCAGAGTTCTACTACTGACCTCTAGACGTCTACTGCAGACCTCTACTGCAGACCTCTACTGCAGACCTCTACTGCAGACCGTCTACTGCAGACAGAGTTCTACTACAGACGTCTACTGCAGACCTCTACTGCAGACCTCTACAGACCTCTACTGCAGACCTCTACTACAGACGTCTACTACAGACGCGTCTACTGCAGAGATCTAGCAGTCTCTACCTCTACAGACGTCTACTACAGACGTCTACTGCAGAGTTCTACTACAGACGTCTACTGCAGACGTCTACTGCAGACCTCTACTGCAGACGTCTACTGCAGACCTCTACTACAGACGTCTACTACAGACCTCTACTGCAGACCTCTACTACAGACGTCTACTACAGACGTCTACTGCAGAGTTCTACTACAGACGTCTACTGCAGAGTTCTACTGCAGACCTCTACTGCAGACGTCTACTGCAGAGTTCTACTACAGACGTCTACTGCAGAGTTCTACTACAGACGTCTACTGCAGAGTTCTACTGCAGACTTCAACTGCTTCTTTTATTCAACTCTCTCACTCCTTTTTATAGCTGTTTTTCGGCGCCTCTGTTTGGTAATGTGTACAGTAATGGCTGAGTGGTTTTGTCATGGTTCTCATCTTCGACCTTCTCCCCCCACTGCTTTCTCACCCCTCCTCTCCTCACTCCTCCTCTCTCCTCTCTTCTGACCCCTCCTCTCCTCACTCCTCCTCTCTCCTCTCTTCTGACCCCTCCTCTCCTCACTCCTCCTCTCTCCTCTCTTCTGACCTCTCCTCTCCTCAACCCTTCTCAGCCCTTTTACTTGGTTTGCATCATTACCTCACAGTTCTAGTGTAATTCAAGGACATCAGCGATGGGAGGGAGCTATTGGCAAAATGGAGAATGGGCCGGATGCTGCTCTCCTCTCTACATCGGGGCAATTACTCAACTTACATAATGGAATTAGCTGCTGTCTATTATTTGTCTATTTCGCCCAACAAAGGTCAAGCTTTATTATTCATTCACAAGCCAGGACACACACACACACACGCACATTTTTTCACACACAGTCGGGCAAACACACGGTCACACACAAATGTACATGGATGCATTCAAGCGGACCCCACAGAGGCACACAAACATGAACAAACCCAAACTAACTTAAACACACACACACCAATGACACACACACACTCAGAGATGAAAACAGTTCATCAGTTTGTGTTGACATTTGTAATTGCTTAGATGTAATAATTGCTTTGTAATAAATTGCCCTCTGCCAAGCCAAATGGCCTTAATTTACTTCCCAAGATGCATTTGGAGGGGTGTCACGAAGTCTGGCTGCTTACCTAAAACTGAAGCTGAGTTTCCCTCCATGTTTTATACATTCATTCTTTAGTCACTCACCTTCCCAACACAACGTTTTACAGGGCGTGAGGCCAAAGGACGGAATGGTAGACACACGTTGTGTCACTGGAGTAAGCCATGTTCATCCATCTGTAAAGGAATATTACGTGTTTTATTTGCTATGTGAAAAGAGGCATGGAAAAGGAGTGTCCTTGCCTTTCTGAAACCACTGCATAATTAATCAGTGAAAAACTGGACTGAGAAACGCCTTCTGTGATTCACACACATGGCACGCACACTCAAACGTATTTTCTCGACACACACACTTTCTTTGCTGAACACACACACACACACACACACACACACACACACACACACACACACACACACACACACACACACACACACACACACACACACACACACACACACACACACACACACACACACACACACACACACACACACACACCCCAGACCACACGCACTTATCACAAACACAGTGTACATGCCCTAGGTAGTGTAGTAGATATGATGGAATGTGGTTATTCATAGCTCCCTCATGCATACCTGAAGAGTTTTCATTTGAACAATGAATAATGTAATGTGCAGTCACAGTAAATGTGATTAAGTGGTGCAGGGGCAGGATAACAGGTGTGTGTGGGGCTGGGAGGGTGTCTAGAGGACCAGGGTAGCATTAAGGATGGTGGAGGCTTGTCTGGGAGTCAGTGGTGCTGGGGGTCTCGGAGACCTAGCCAGGGTAGGATGTAGCTAGGCCAGTGTAGGAACAGGTGTGCTGGGGGTTGTGGGGTGCGTAGGATAAGATGTAGGGATGGGGCTTGGCTGGGACAGGAGCAGCTGTGCTGGGGGTTGTGGGGTGCGTAGGATAAGATGTAGGGATGGGGCTTGGCTGGGACAGGAACAGGTGTGCTGGGGGTTGTGGGGTGCGTAGGATAAGATGTAGGGATGGGGCTTGGCTGGGACAGGAGCAGGTGTGCTGGGGGTTTGGGGTGCGTAGGATAAGATGTAGGGATGGGGCTTGGCTGGGACAGGAACAGGTGTGCTGGGGGTTTGGGGTGCGTAGGATAAGATGTAGGGATGGGGCTTGGCTGGGACAGGAACAGTGGTGTCGTGGGCTTCATCTCTCCTGCACAGGAGGATGTCCTGCACTCTGGTTCAACAGTGAGTCTTTCCAAATGGAAACAGAACATTCTGTCCTGACATCTTCTACTGCATTACACACTAGCTACAGTACCTAGTAAAGAAAGGATCACACTGGTCAATGCCGCAAGCGAAGGCCTTCAAGTGCACAGAGGGGGACGCAGCCTCCGCCTCTGTGACGTAGACATGAACGCGCCTCGGGAAGAGAGGAGGTGAATGGAGGAGAGAGACATCGATGAGCAGCTAGGTGCTTTAGGGTAGAGGAGGGGGAGTACAGTGATGCTTTGTTGTGGCCCAGGGGAGAGGGGTATTACCGCAGATCAAACAGATAGTATAATCCCCAAAACACACACACACAGTCTTGTACAACTAACCTTGTGGGGACACGCAATTCAGTCCCATTCATAATCCTATTGTCCCTAACCTGTACCCTTACCCTTACCCTTAACCCTAATTTTAACACAAAAACCTACCCTTAACCCTAAACCTAACCATAAAACTATCCCTAACCCTAACTCTAAACCTAATTCTAACACTTATTCCTTAGCTCTAAACCACTTAGAAACAGCATATTATCTTTTGGGGATTAACAAAATGTCCCCAAGTGGTCAAAATGTTTTCGTTTACTATTCTTCTTGGGACTTCTGGTGTCCAGATGTATAGTTAAACGAGCCCCCCTAATAGTTCACCTAATTTCAGTTTATATGACCATATAAGCAAGTATAGAGAAGAAGATCATTGTGCTGTCTAAAAAACTATGTAATATATTTTCCCGAATCAAATATATTGTATTTTCAGCTGTTTGATGCTGGTGTACAAAACTGAAAGTAAAAGAGGCAAAACGAAACTTAAGAACGGGAAGCATAGAAATGGTGCACATAGAACAGATCTAACTCTTCTTAGACTTGCTTTCAATGAGAATGACAGATCTATAACCCACTTTTCTATGTGAATTCAGTCCGGTCGCCCCAAAAGTGACATATTGCAGCTTTATGGCTCTATTTCCAACCCAGGCGTGTAATGGTGTAACTCATACAGCCCAAGTACTGATCAAGTTAATGATGCCAGCCTAGCATAGCCTAGCATAGCCTAGCATAGCCTAGCATAGCCTAGCATAGCCTAGCATAGCCTAGCATATATTGTGTGGTTGTGTGTGTCCAATAAATGATTCGTCACATGCTTAGTCCATACCTGTTGTTTACTAACAGTGAAATGCTGAAATGCTTCACAACAATGCAGTGACATTTTTGGGGGGGAGAACTAATAGAAAAGTAAAACACCTAATAATGAAAGTAAAAATAGCTACACAATGAACAACGATAACTTGGCCATATACAAGAGGTACCGATTTGATGTGCCGAGGTACGAGGTAATTGAGGTAGTTATGTACATATATCTAGGAATTAAGTTGACAGATAGTAAACAGTAGCAGCGTGTGTGATGAGTCAAAAACGTTTGTGCAAAATGGGACAATGCAGATAATGGGACAATGCCAGCTGGTCCGCGCATGTTTTGAGTACACATCCTGGTAATCCGTCTGGCCCTGTGGCCTTGTGAATGTTAAAATAAAATGAATTATTGAGTCGATGGCCTCACCCCCGCATAAATCAAATTAGCATAATACGGAAATTCCCCATCAAAATTCATCAGTTGAATCAGTTTTTTACATGAGCTGCTTCTCAGTCCATCTCCGACGTCGCCTTTCTGCATCTTCGGTGAAAGGTGGCGGTATTTTTCAGACCATGAGACGTTCTGAAAATCAGTCTTCTCACGTAAACGTCTGTAGCGTCTGAATGTCTGCTCTATGGCCACAAGTGTCTTGGGACACGTCTGAAGTCGGTACCACCGACTGTGGTGTCCCAACAGTTTGGGCTGCACACTAATTTGACCTCTGTGGAAAGGTGAGTCTCTCACGAGTACACCCAAAGGCTTCACAAGACTAATCTGAAGGTAGCCGGGTACCAGTTAAACGTTTTTATGGAAGTATATATGGAAATAGTTTATTGCCTAATAATAAAATCAAAATAGATAGAAATAGTTTCCTGATCTTTCTTATCTCTCTCAGATATAGGACAGACACTTCAGCACCAACTTCCTTTAGATATATATATATATTTTACTATCTGTTAGTTCATGTACAGCATGATGCTGTTATTCAATGCGTTTCTATGGGCTAATAGCAGTAAGGCCAAATTCAATGTTTCATAAAATATTATTTAAAAAAATGTATACCTTAAGTGTTAAAAAATTCCAAATCATATGTTAGCTTAGGTCTTACTCACATAGACCACAGAGAGTGTGATCACACAGTTGTCCGGAACAGCTGGTGCTCTCATGCATGGTTCAGTGTTGCTTGCCTAGAAGTGCGCATAGAAGGCATTGTGTGTGTGTGTGCGTGCGTGCGTGTGTAAGTATGTGTGTGTTATATGGCTATGGTGTGTCACTGAGATAAGTGGATGTGTCAACCGGGTGCAGGAGGCAGACATAATGCCATCACTGGAGATAGTGGAGCCATAGTGAGAGAGAAAATGGGAGAATATGGAACGAATTAATGAATGACCAGCAGAGAAACGAGAGCAAAGTTCATCTGGAAAAAGTGTATCTGTTCAAGTTTATTTGTGTATGTGTGTGTGTGTGTCTCATTTTTGTGCTCTCCAGTGTGTAGTAGATGCAGCCTTCCATGTTTGTGTTGATATTCAGTATCAGTCGGTATACAGGCCTGTTATTTGCCAATTAGACTTCATGCACAGTAAATATTTACTACCTTCCCATAGTTCATTGTTCAATGCAGACACAAACAGATGACTGCTAACTGAATATATAAGCTTTACAATGAGAGGGGGGATGACAGGAAGAGAGAGAGGTATAAACATTGAGAGAGAGACATTTAGAAATAGACAGAAACAGATAGAGAACTAAGTAAGCCATAGACTCTGGAAACAGTCGACCCAGAGTCAGAGTAAGTCACACCAAACATTTTGGGGCTGAGAGTGATTGAATGTACAGTAGCACATAACAGACAGTTAGGACGTGGTACATCCATCTGTTTCTGCTGGTCGCATGGGTAACCTTGGGGCTGTTACAGCCCTTCTACCTGGCTGATGTTGCTAACGGAGATACATCCATCAACACACACACACACACACACACACACACACACACACACACACACACACACACACACACACACACACACACACACACACACACACACACACACACACACACACACACACACACACACACACACACACACACACACACGTCTCCAGACACATCTAGTGGGCCCCGGCAACACATACAAATCACCCAATCAATAGGGACAAATACTCCACCATCCGCCCGCCAGCCACCGCCCAAAACCAAACTTACTGCTTTGAAGACGTTTTCTCCATAAATGCATCTCACCTGTAGCTAAGAGTTGTACTCTCTCTCTCTCTCCTTCTGTTTCTTTAGGGCCCTCCTCTGACTCCGCCTGGTATAGAGGTGTTTGTATCACAACGTGTGTGTGTGTTAATTTGTGTGTGTGTCTATGTCAGTGTGTGTGTGTGTATCCACCCTCTCAGGGTCATGTTGTGTTGTGCCTGAACTCAGACTCTAGATGAGTCAAATCAATACAGACAGCTTCTCATCAACTCCTCTCATGGTTCTTCTGAATTGATGTACTTCTGCCGTGTGCTACTGCAGACTGGCACGGCAGGCAGGTGTGACAGGCACACACACACACACACACACACACACACACACACACACACACACACACACACACACACACACACACACACACACACACACACACACTTTCTTTGAACTGAACACCACAAACAGGTCGTTTGTCATCCCAGACAGCGTTCTCATTCCGCGTTCAATTTGCTCCAGCAGCCATTTCACGCATTTCCCTCTTCCTCCTACACAAGAACAGGTTAGATGTTTACGGATCAGAAATGTTGATAGAGCTTTCCGTCTTCTCATTTGTGGTGACATTCCCCGCTTTTGTTCTCCTGAAGTCAAGAAGAAGGTACACAACTGATCCAGCCACTGGAACACAAGTACAGTGAGCAAAACACACACCGTAGGTACATACACCAGGAGAGGCATGGATAAGAAGAATAGCAGGGTTCATCTCAGAGGAAAGAGAGAGGATGTTAGCTCGAGGAGAACCTGGACATTTCAGGAGGTGACTGGAACATGCACACACCCAAACCTATTTTCCCACAATGGCCGTTCACCCACTGTTTCTGGATCCATAAGAATGAGCATGTACTGCTGCCTTCATATGCCAGACGGACACTTCTTCCCTAACTCTGGGGCCTTTTAGAGATGCCACTTACATGCTTTTAACATTTAACAGTGGCCTCTCACCTGCGCTTTTCTGATGATCACGAATGCCAATGCTTTTACCCATAATCATGGGCAGGTTGACCTGTGGAAAGACCAAGTCCTTAATGTTAGCTGCAATGTCTGTAAGTGGTTCATCCTAGCTTCACCGACATTAGTGGAATGATTGGCATTTGTGGACCTATTCCCTGCGGAGAAGAAAAGAAAGAACGAAGGTAAAAACAGTTCTGTCGTGGAATTTGAGTATTTAGTCGATGGCTTTTTTAACACGTCGCTCTAATAACGTCTTTGCTCTGTTCTAATACATTCTTGTCTCAGAATGAGCTTCTCCACTGCATGTCGGAAGGGCTCTCATTTGAGGGAAGTGGTTTGTGAAGGAGCTCCTCAAAGCCCTTATTTGACCAGGAGATGAGGCATTGAAGATTGTGGCCTCTGAGACGTTGTTTGATCATGCCAAGAGGTCATCAACCTGTCTGTTAGTTGAATATACATGATCCTTTGGCTAATGACTCAAAATCTAAAAGGGGAGTTGGTTGGAGTATGCAGAGGAGCCTTAATGATCACTCTAAAATAATGACTGTCTCTCTCTCTCTCTCTCTCTGTCTAACTAGTACAATTATTGTGTCAGTAGCTTCCCAACCCTCCAGCCCAGTTCACACACTGGACGAGGCTCAGAATGAATTGGGTTGAAGTTACACTAATGCCTATGTTTTTTGTTGTTGTTGAGCATCAGCCAGTCAACGATGGATCATCAACTATCCAATCTGGTTGTCCATCAGTATCAAGTGTAAGACACACCTTGAGTTCTTTTTATCCTCTCTCTCACTGCCCACCATTTTCCCTTCTCCGTCTCTAACTGTACAGGCTGCATAGGAGAGCTATTTATTCCAATGGACAATTTTCTGGGGTGTCTCTCACACACACACACACACACACTAGGGCCGCCCTGATAGACACTGTGCTGAATGTGGCTACACCACTCTCTCTAGACTGCAGTGTGGGCTTCTGTAGCAGCAGCGCCAGCTATAACAGACACACACACACACACACACACACACACACACACACACACACACACACACATGCTCACTCACTCAAAGAGCTGTATAACACACAAAGCCAAAGTAGGACAGTGATGTCATTTAGATAAGGGCCCTGTGCGCCGAACGCTGTTATTGCATTTGGTGGGTGACATGGGACCCAATTACCACACAGGGACAACGGCTCCCGGGGCCAGCGTTTCAAATTGTTTCTCAGGCGTCCTGGAGGGAGGACGAGAAGAATGAGGGATGAGGAGGAGGAGGTGGAGGAGGAAGAGGAGGAGGAGGGAGGAATGGAGGTTTGGGGCTGGGGATAAATAAGGTCAGAGAAGACAGGCGGCATCACTGCAATTGTCAAAGCAATTTACTGCGAGTGAGGAGCGTTGTCAATTCAGAGATGCCATTCAGACCTGAGCCTGTTTCTCCTAGCTGCCTCTAAATGGTCTCTGAAGAAAAAATAAACTGGTGGACGGATATAGGGCGCACACACACACGTTTCTCACTAATGAGCCCACAACATCTCATCTTGTTTATGTTTAGTCAGCTGTGTGTGTGTGTGTGTGTGTGTGTGTGTGTGTGTGTGTGTGTGTGTGTGTGTGTGTGTGTGTGTGTGTGTGTGTGTGTGTGTGTGTGTGTGTGTGTGTGTGTGTGTGTGTGTGTGTGTGTGTGTGTGTGTGTGTGTGTGTCATCTGACTATACACTAACTCAAAGCTACCCCTGCCAGTATGGTGATTCAGGCCTTGACTTGTTTCCCGTCACCTGAAAGCGGATCTAAGCTACTCCTTGTACTCCACAGTGAATCACACCCCTGAAGGGCGCTTGACCTAACGTAGTGTGATAGATTGGTCTCCTGCATTAAGGGATTCGGGATTGAAGACCTCCGGCCTGCTTCCTATCTCTCTCTGTGGTGAATATATTGATTGTAATCAATCTCTGAGGAGAGAGCTCTCCTGTCTGTCTGTCTGTCTGTCTGTCTGTCTGTCTGTCTGTCTGTCTGTCTGTCTGTCTGTCTGTCTGTCTGTCTGTCTGTCTGTCTGTCTGTCTGTCACGCTGCTTACTTATAGAGCCACTGGTTTGAATGCGTTGTAGGATAGGGTAGGTGGGGGGAGTGTGTGCAGGCACGGTGCCAGGATTGTTTCTCTCCCGGTGCTAAGGGGGAGGGCTTGACCAATACGTGTGGGTGCTAAGAAAATAGTTGATTTTCATGACTATTTACAAGTGCATTTATTCCGTATGCATAATCAGACAACTGCGCATTGGTAAAAATGTTTTGGGTTGAAACGGCTATGACAACGTCACAAATGACATGAATAATATCCGACGTGCAGCCACAACGAGAAGTGCAAAGTATTGAGCCTGTTAACTGTGCACACACTTGTAAAACGAACTGGCTATCATCACAATCTTAGTGATTATATTTCTATTGCAAAAATACTTGTAGGGCGACTGGCTGACAATATGCTGCTTCTTCTTGTTCCGCCCAGATTCAGATCAGCATGATTCAATCATGTTCCCACCACCGAACAGGCGCACTCTGTTAATGATAAACTGATTTTCAGATACTCACCAAGTGTTGTTTTATAGAAGGACGATGCGTCAGTTGTTGTGGTTCAGTGCAAATGAGTCTATAATCTTCTGGACATCCAGGGCCCTGGTTCTTTCTGCGTGTCTGGACAGGCAGGGCCCTGGTTCTTTCTGCGTGTCTGGACAGGCAGGGCCCTGGTTCTTTCTGCGTGTATGGACAGGCAGGGCCCTGGTTCTTTCTGCGTGTCTGGACAGGCAGGGCCCTGGTTCTTTCTGCGTGTATGGACAGGCAGGGCCCTGGTTCTTTCTGCGTGTATGGACAGGCAGGGCCCTGGTTCTTTCTGCGTGTATGGACAGGCAGGGCCCTGGTTCTTTCTGCGTGTATGGACAGGCAGGGCCCTGGTTCTTTCTGCGTGTCTGGACAGGCAGGCAAGGATGCTGAGTCGAGGGTTTGTCCAGTATTTAATTCTGTATATCATGATGCCCCGTATTGAGCATTTCTAGTATTATCTGAAATTTTCTGTGCAGCTGTTTTTGTCGAATTTACCTACGACCTTTAAAAGTTCAAAGAAGTTTCCCTGGTTTCTATGTCTCCTCTCTGTGAAAGTCCCTGGTACGCAGTGTAACGCAATGACCCCACAACTAACTCTCATATACTCTCTGTTCTCTTGGACTGTTTTTGTATGTTCATCACTTAGAGTCTGGCTCAACAATACGCAATGCTCTTTCTGAGTAGTCCACTTATTCCACGCTGTCATTGCATATTTGTCTTGAACGTACGTGTGTCCTTCTTCCAGTTCTGGTAGCCATCGTTGGTAAAGTAAATGCCGCCTTCTCTCCACCGTGGTTTCCTGGACGTTGAAAGTGGCGGCATTCAAAGCAGAAAGCACAGTCCTTTTGAAATAGAATATTCCAGCCATTTGTAATCCTCACACCATCTACGATTGAAGTAGCCATCCTGCTGTCCAACTTTTGTGGCTGGATAACGCCGAAGAAGAGGGCGCCTTGGTTCTTCAACGGGTGACTGGCTTAAATCAGAGGGAGCGGTGGCTGTGCTATCAGTGCAGCTAGCGGTGGCTGTGGTGCAGCTAGCAGCGACAAACTGCTCTGGTGCTCCCTCACGTCGTGTTTCTCTCCAACTCATCTTTCTCATCTCCCTCTTCGTCTTTGGCCCCCTTGGAGACAAAGACAGGGTCTGGGTCTGGATTTTCATCTTCTACCCGCACTCTTCTCTTGATCAGGAAGTGGTCCATCGCAACGGGGCGAGATGGGCAACTAGCTAGCTAGAAGTTAGCTCACATAACGTAGCCTAACGTGCGTGAGCCCCCTATACACACACACATGTCATAGGGTACACGCTTGGCACAAGCACACAGCCAGGGACTGGATTGGGAACATAATGGCTGATTATTAACTTTGACATATTTCTTTATTTAAAAATGAAAGAAATACTAAAATGTTTGAGGGGACTTAACTGGGGCTACACAGATTTGTGACGTGGCAATAGCCCCAATGTAGTGTGTGTGTGTGTGTGTGTGTGTGTACTGTGTGTGGTCATGCTCCCTCCATTTAGCCCCAGTATCAAACTCGGTTTAAATCCATGTTCTCTCCTCTCTCTAACCACCACGTGAGCTGTATCACCAGAACTATATACATCCATGAGTTTGTTTGTTTCCAAACCAGCCCTTAAAACAATACGCTCTGTCTCCAACCATCCAACCCTCTAACCCAGCGCTCCAACCACTCCAGCCCTTCACACTGCACGTCAGCCCTGATCAAGAGATCTCCCGTCCGGAGCCTAATGCCTGTGAGAGGCTGTGTGTGCACATTAGAAAAGTGTGTGTGTGAGGCTGTGCGTGCATATTAGAGACGGCCAGAGAGAGCATCACTGGATGTGGTATGTGTCATCGTAGCATGAGAGAGCATAGCTTAATATCGCCTGGACGCTTTTCTATTCCGTTTACCATAAATGGTTGCTAGCTACTGCTCTCACAGTACACCACACTGTTGTTTATTCTGAATTCATATTTTATCACAAAAGAAAAACCCCTGTTGTTTGAGGTCCATGTCAATAGAAGATACCACATTTTTTTATCTGTAGAATAAAAAGCCCTTTTTTTAGATTAAAACTCATCTCATTTACAATCTCCTGGCAGGAACACAGAGTTTCTTCCTGGCAACTATTCCGTTGCACCTGGTGGTATGTGCGTATGAAAGGCTTGGCCTGAGATCTGACCAGACCATTAGTCCCATGCTGTTACATCCTCCAGGGTACTGGGGAATCAGACTTCCCTCACACCTGCCTAGTGATCAGGCCTCTGAACACACACACACACAAAAACATTTCGTGTTGAAGTCCACCTCATCTGCTCTCCCACCCCTTACTCCCCTGAGAGGGTAGGGTAATGTAAGGAGCTCCCAGCTAGCTTCTCTCCCTGTTAAGGCGTCCAGCATGCTTCCCAGACAAAACAGTTCAGAAGAGTTTGTGCATGTATTCGTGCACGTACAGTACCAGTCAAAAGTTTGGACAAACCTCATTCAAGGGTTTTGCTGTATTTTGACTGTTTTCTACATTGTAGAATAATAGGGAAGTCATCAAAACTTTGAAATAACACATGAGTTGGACCGCAGAGTGAAGGAAAAGCAGTCAACAAGTGCTCAGCATATGTGGGAACTCCTTCAAGCCAGTTGGAAAAGTATTCCAGGGGAAGCTGGTTGAGAGAATAAGAGTGTGCAAAGCTGTCATCAAGGTAAAGGGTGGCTACATTTGAAGAATATAAAATGTGTTTTGATTTGTTTAACACTTTTTTTGGTTACTACATGATCCCATATGTGTTATCTCATCGTTTTGATGGCTTCACTATTATTCTATAATGTAGAAAATAGTAAAAATAAAGAAAAATCCTTGAATAAGTAGGTGTGTCCAAACGTTTGACTGGTATTGTATATTATGTTTATCATGTTGTATGATGTTTTGTTAGTTTTTTTCCCCCCCGCTGTTTGGGCACACAAAAAGGTTTCTCGAGGCAAGCCCAAGTCGATAGGCGAAGTGTACGCCCATTCATGGGAGATTCTTCAATAAAGTCTGTGTTGTCTTTCAATGAGAGATGACTCGTTTGTCCAAACATCTTACTTAGATATAAAATTGCGCGACAACGGTCAACACATCAAAATGAATGACAGATTTATTGAGTTATCATAGATTAATTCTGACTATTTTGAGAAAGTGTATAGTAGCTACGGCGTCTCAAAATGTGCAAACAGTACAATTGCCCCTTGTTTTCTCTTTTTTCAAGCAAAGGTGTTTTAAGGGAGTAGGCAAGCACATTCGTTCGGTTCACCTTTAGTGTAGCAAGAGTGAGAGGAAGGGAGAGAACAACAGAGATAGAGAGAGCAACAGAGAGAGAGACAGAGATAGATAGAGAGCAACAGAGAGAGAGACAGAGATAGAGAGAAAGCAACAGAGAGAGAGACAGAGATAGAGAGAAAGCAACAGAGAGAGAGACAGAGATAGAGAGAGAGCAACAGAGAGAGAGACAGGGATAGATGGAGAGCAACAGAGAGAGAGACAGATAGAGAGAGAGCAACAGAGAGAGAGAGACAGGGATAGAGAGAGAGCAACAGAGAGAGAGACAGATAGATGGAGAGCAACAGAGAGAGAGACAGATAGAGAGAGAGCAACAGAGAGAGAGAGACAGATAGAGAGAGAGCAACAGAGAGAGAGAGACAGAGAGAGAGAGAGCAACAGAGAGAGAGACAGAGATAGATAGAGAGCAACAGAGAGAGAGACAGAGATAGAGAGAAAGCAACAGAGAGAGAGACAGAGATAGAGAGAAAGCAACAGAGAGAGAGACAGAGATAGAGAGAGAGCAACAGAGAGAGAGACAGGGATAGATGGAGAGCAACAGAGAGAGAGACAGATAGAGAGAGAGCAACAGAGAGAGAGAGACAGGGATAGAGAGAGAGCAACAGAGAGAGAGACAGATAGATGGAGAGCAACAGAGAGAGAGACAGATAGAGAGAGAGCAACAGAGAGAGAGAGACAGAGAGAGAGAGAGAGCAACAGAGAGAGAGATAGAGAGAGAGCAACAGAGAGAGAGACAGAGATAGAGAGAGAGCAACAGAGAGAGAGACAGGGATAGAGAGAGAGCAACAGAGAGAGAGACAGGGATAGAGAGAGAGCAACAGAGAGAGAGACAGGGATAGACAGAGAGACCGGGATAGAGAGAGAGCAACAGAGAGAGAGATAGAGAGAGAGCAACAGAGAGAGAGAGACAGAGATAGAGAGAGAGCAACAGAGAGAGAGACAGGGATAGAGAGAGAGAGCAACAGAGAGAGAGCAACAGTGAGAGAGAGAGATAGAAAGAGAGCAACAGAGAGAGAGACAGAGATAGATGGAGAGCAACAGAGAGAGAGACAGATAGAGAGAGAGCAACAGAGAGAGAGAGACAGGGATAGAGAGAGAGCAACAGAGAGAGAGAGACAGAGATAGAGAGAGCAACAGAGAGAGAGAGAGACAGAGATAGAGAGAGAGCAACAGAGAGAGAGACAGGGATAGAGAGAGAGAGCAACAGAGAGAGAGCAACAGTGAGAGAGAGATAGAAAGAGAGCAACAGAGAGAGAGACAGAGATAGATGGAGAGCAACAGAGAGAGAGACAGATAGAGAGAGAGCAACAGAGAGAGAGACAGGGATAGAGAGAGAGAGCAACAGAGAGAGAGCAACAGTGAGAGAGAGAGATAGAAAGAAAGCAACAGAGAGAGAGACAGAGATAGAGAGAGAGCAACAGAGAGAGAGACAGGGATAGATGGAGAGCAACAGAGAGAGAGACAGATAGAGAGAGAGCAACAGAGAGAGAGAGACAGGGATAGAGAGAGAGCAACAGAGAGAGAGACAGATAGATGGAGAGCAACAGAGAGAGAGACAGATAGAGAGAGAGCAACAGAGAGAGAGAGAGACAGAGATAGAGAGAGAGCAACAGAGAGAGAGATAGAGAGAGAGAGCAACAGAGAGAGAGAGACAGAGATAGAGAGAGAGCAACAGAGAGAGAGACAGAGATAGAGAGAGAGCAACAGAGAGAGAGACAGGGATAGAGAGAGAGCAACAGAGAGAGAGACAGGGATAGACAGAGAGACCGGGATAGAGAGAGAGCAACAGAGAGAGAGACAGGGATAGATATAGAGAGAGAGCAACAGAGAGAGAGACAGAGATAGAGAGAGATAGAGAGCAACAGAGAGAGAGAGACAGGGATAGAGAGAGAGCAACAGAGAGAGAGATAGAGAGAGAGCAACAGAGAGAGAGAGACAGAGATAGAGAGAGATCAACAGAGAGAGAGAGACAGAGATAGAGAGAGAGCAACAGAGAGAGAGACCGGGATAGAGAGAGAGAGCAACAGAGAGAGAGCGACAGTGAGAGAGAGAGATAGAAAGAGAGCAACAGAGAGAGAGACAGAGATAGATGGAGAGCAACAGAGAGAGAGCAACAGAGAGAGAGAGACAGGGATAGAGAGAGAGCAACAGAGAGAGAGAGACAGAGATAGAGAGAGAGCAACAGAGAGAGAGACAGAGATAGATGGAGAGCAACAGAGAGAGAGACAGAGATAGAGAGAGAGCAACAGAGAGAGAGAGACAGAGATAGAGAGAGAGCAACAGAGAGAGAGATAGAGAGAGAGAGCAACAGAGAGAGAGAGACAGAGATAGAGAGAGAGCAACAGAGAGAGAGACAGAGATAGAGAGAGAGCAACAGAGAGAGAGACAGGGATAGAGAGAGAGCAACAGAGAGAGAGACAGGGATAGACAGAGAGACCGGGATAGAGAGAGAGCAACAGAGAGAGAGACAGGGATAGAGATAGAGAGAGAGCAACAGAGAGAGAGACAGAGATAGAGAGAGATAGAGAGCAACAGAGATAGAGAGACAGAGATAGATGGAGAGCAACAGAGACAGAGATAGAGATAGAGAGAGAGCAACAGAGAGAGACAGAGATAGAGAGAGAGATAGAGAGCAACAGAGATAGAGATAGAGAGAGAGCAACAGAGAGAGACAGAGATAGAGAGAGATAGAGAGCAACAGAGAGAGAGAGACAGAGAGCAACAGAGAGCAACAGAGAGAGAGAGATAGAGAGCAACAGAGAGAGAGAGAGATAGAGAGCAACAGAGAGAGAGACAGAGATAGAGAGAGATAGAGAGCAACAGAGACAGAGAGAGAGCAACAGAGAGAGAGACAGAGATAGAGAGCAACAGAGAGAGAGACAGAGATAGATGGAGAGCAACAGAGACAGAGATAGAGATAGAGAGAGAGCAACAGAGAGAGAGACAGGGATAGAGAGAGAGAGCAACAGAGAGAGAGCAACAGTGAGAGAGAGAGATAGAAAGAGAGCAACAGAGAGAGAGAGACAGAGATAGATGGAGAGCAACAGAGAGAGAGACAGATAGAGAGAGAGCAACAGAGAGAGAGAGACAGGGATAGAGAGAGAGCAACAGAGAGAGAGAGACAGAGATAGAGAGAGAGCAACAGAGAGAGAGAGACAGAGATAGAGAGAGAGCAACAGAGAGAGAGACAGGGATAGAGAGAGAGAGCAACAGAGAGAGCAACAGTGAGAGAGAGAGATAGAAAGAGAGCAACAGAGAGAGAGACAGAGATAGATGGAGAGCAACAGAGAGAGAGACAGATAGAGAGAGAGCAACAGAGATAGAGAGAGAGATAGAGAGCAACAGAGAGAGAGACAGAGATAGAGATAGAGAGAGAGCAACAGAGAGAGAGACAGAGATAGAGAGAGATAGAGAGCAACAGAGAGAGAGAGACAGAGAGCAACAGAGAGCAACAGAGAGAGAGAGATAGAGAGCAACAGAGAGAGAGAGATAGAGAGCAACAGAGAGAGAGACAGAGATAGAGAGAGATAGAGAGCAACAGAGACAGAGAGAGAGCAACAGAGAGAGAGACAGAGATAGAGAGCAACAGAGAGAGAGACAGAGATAGATGGAGAGCAACAGAGACAGAGATAGAGATAGAGAGAGAGCAACAGAGAGAGAGACAGGGATAGAGAGAGAGAGCAACAGAGAGAGAGCAACAGTGAGAGAGAGAGATAGAAAGAGAGCAACAGAGAGAGAGACAGAGATAGATGGAGAGCAACAGAGAGAGAGACAGATAGAGAGAGAGCAACAGAGAGAGAGAGACAGGGATAGAGAGAGAGCAACAGAGAGAGAGAGACAGAGATAGAGAGAGAGCAACAGAGAGAGAGAGACAGAGATAGAGAGAGAGCAACAGAGAGAGAGACAGGGATAGAGAGAGAGAGCAACAGAGAGAGCAACAGTGAGAGAGAGAGAGAGAAAGAGAGCAACAGAGAGAGAGACAGAGATAGATGGAGAGCAACAGAGAGAGAGACAGATAGAGAGAGAGCAACAGAGAGAGAGAGACAGAGATAGAGAGAGAGCAACAGAGAGAGAGATAGAGAGAGAGAGCAACAGAGAGAGAGAGACAGAGATAGAGAGAGAGCAACAGAGAGAGAGACAGGGATAGAGAGAGAGCAACAGAGAGAGAGACATCGATAGACAGAGAGACCGGGATAGAGAGAGAGCAACAGAGAGAGAGAGCAACAGAGAGAGAGACAGGGATAGAGATAGAGAGAGAGAGACAGAGATAGAGAGAGATAGAGAGCAACAGAGAGAGAGAGACAGAGAGCAACAGAGAGCAACAGAGAGAGAGAGATAGAGAGCAACAGAGAGAGAGAGATAGAGAGCAACAGAGAGAGAGACAGAGATAGAGAGAGATAGAGAGCAACAGAGACAGAGAGAGAGCAACAGAGAGAGAGACAGAGATAGAGAGCAACAGAGAGAGAGACAGAGATAGATGGAGAGCAACAGAGACAGAGATAGAGATAGAGAGAGAGCAACAGAGAGAGACAGAGATAGAGAGAGAGATAGAGAGCAACAGAGAGAGAGACAGAGATAGAGATAGAGAGAGAGCAACAGAGAGAGAGACAGAGATAGAGAGAGATAGAGAGCAACAGAGAGAGAGAGACAGCGAGCAACAGAGAGCAACAGAGAGAGAGATAGAGAGCAACAGAGAGAGAGAGATAGAGAGCAACAGAGAGAGAGACAGAGATAGAGAGAGATAGAGAGCAACAGAGACAGAGAGAGAGCAACAGAGAGAGAGACAGAGATAGAGAGCAACAGAGAGAGAGACAGAGATAGATTGAGAGCAACAGAAACAGAAACAGGGCTGTGGTTTGTAGCCCACGTATAAACATGCCGGCTTGGCAGCACACCATCTGTTTCTGTGGGTTCCTGGCTGCTGGCACAGTCCCTGGACCACCCTCTCTCCTGGACCACCCTCTCTCTCCCTTGTCGTTCCCCCTCTCCCATCAGGTCTGATGTCTACCAGACTCCGCGTCAGGCTGGGCGCCTGCACTTGGCTCACCCTGTGCCTCACTCCTGTCACCACTGCACCACCCATGGGTCAGCTCCATCCCTCCATCCCTCCCCCTTTGTTCTCACCCCTATCACGCCTACACCTTATTCACCCAGAGAGGGCCGAGGATTACAGTCATTTACGGTGGTGCAGTTCAGCGTTTAATGGCTGGGTCTACTCCTGATGGGGGGCTAATGAGTGTGTTAGAATTAGCCGACCCAGCTCACCCAGAGACAAACAGTCCTCCGTTTGTATGACTAATTACATGGCCTTAGCCAAGCCTAGAGGAGGGAGAGGGAGAGAGAGAGAGACAGTAATGACAGCTCACAGGGTTACTGGGGTTGAATGACTTGGAGGGCTTGCCCTATAGTCTCTCATCAACCCTCGGGGGCTGGAAACCGAGACGAGTGCAGCGTTTCCCCTGATTAATTGTTGCAACTGTGGACACTCTCACACACACATACTTCCTCATGCACACACACACACACACACACACACACACACACACACACACACACACACACACACACACACACACACACACACACACACACACACACACACACACACACACACACACACACACTGATTAATGTATGTAACTGTAACTGAGATAAACAGATGTAAATTGACTGTTTAACTATGGAGTACAGTATGTGCTGTGCCAAGCCAGCCCGCTTGCTATCGTCGTATGATATCATTTCTATTCTGTGTCAAATAGAGCCTACAGTGTCGCTGACAGAAAGGGCCTATTAAAACGCAGTTCTAAAACATATGAAATATGATTATTATTTCATGATCCGGAGGTTTGAACCTTCCATTATCACACCGTAAGCAGTGCTGCAGCTATGTTTAGCTTTACGTTGATCTAATTCTTCTGGGAACTCAAAGGAAAGCCACGCAATTCCCCCAGGGACTTTTATATTCCCAACAACAACAAAAAAGTCCATCTTTTAACACTTCTGGAGCTCTGCACACTCAGTCACGATTTTAAAACGGGTTGTTGCATCGACAGCAGTGCAGCTGGGGTTTTTTATTTTATTGAAATGATCTGGCTAAGACATACTTAGAAAGCTATTTTGGGGTGTTGAACACAGTTTACCATTATGCATATGGGACAGTAATGTTACAAAACAGCATTAAATAATCATTATATCATTGCACCTTTTGGTAGTTTCTCTGCATGTCTTGCGGAATAACACTGTGGGCTGGTTTCCCGGAGCCAGATTAGGCCTACTCCTGGATTAAAAGGCATGCGCAACGGATATGTTGTATAGAAAGTGATTTTAGTCCAGATCTATGCTTAATCTGTGGCTGAGAGCAGTTGGCCTGAGTGTTTCTCTGCCATCCGTGTTAATGTGTGTGCTGCCTTCAACATGCTCTGTTCTGAAAAAGCCGATTTGACATGTCTTGGCACTATTGCTCCTCCGTCTACTCTCTGTAGTGCTGAGTGATGAGGTCAACCAGTGGAGATTCTCACTGATCTACACTGCTCAAAAAAATAAAGGGAACACTTAAACAACACAATGTAACTCCAAGTCAATCACACTTCTGGGAAATAAAACTGTCCACTTAGGAAGCAACACTGATTGACAATAAATGTCACATGCTGTTGTGCAAATGGAATAGACAACAGGTGGAAATTATAGGCAATTAGCAAGACACCCCCAATAAAGGAGTGGTTCTGCAGGTGGTGACCAAAGACCACTTCTCAGTTCCTATGCTTCCTGGCTGATGTTTTGGTCACTTTTGAATGCTGGCGGTGCTTTCACTCTAGTGGTAGCATGAGACGGAGTCTACAACCCACACAAGTGGCTCAGGTAGTGCTGTGGCAAGAAGGTTTGCTGTGTCTGTCAGCGTAGTGTCCAGAGCATGGAGGCGCTACCAGGAGACCGGCCAGTACATCAGGAGACGTGGAGGAGGCCGTAGGAGGGCAACAACCCAGCAGCAGGACCGCTACCTCCGCCTCTGTGCAAGGAGGAGCAGGAGGAGCACTGCCAGAGCCCTGCGAAATGACCTCCAGCAGGCCACAAATGTGCATGTGTCTGCTCAAACGGTCAGAAACAGACTCCATGAGGGTTGTATGAGGGCCCGACGTCCACACGTGGGGGTTGTGCTTACAGCCCAACACCGTGCAGGACGTTTGGCATTTGCCAGAGAACACCAAGATTGGCAAATTTGCCACTGGCGCCCTGTGCTATTCATAGATGAAAGCAGGTTCACACTGAGCACATGTGACAGACATGACAGTCTGGAGACGCCGTGGAGAACGTTCTGCTGCCTGCAACATCCTCCAGCATGACCGGTTTGCCGGTGGGTCAGTCATGGTGTGGGGTGGCATTTCTTTGGGGGGCCGCACAGCCCTCCATGTGCTCGCCAGAGGTAGCCTGACTGCCATTAGGTACCGACATGAGATCCTCAGACCCCTTGTGAGACCATATGCTGGTGCGGTTGGCTGGGTTCCTCCTATTGCCAATGCTAGACCTCATGTGGCTGGAGTGTGTCAGCAGTTCCTGCAAGAGGAAGGCATTGATGCTATGGACTGGCCCGCCCGTTCCCCAGACCTGAATCCAATTGAGCACATCTGGGACATCATGTCTCGCTCCATCCACCAACGCCACGTTGCACCACAGACTGTCCTCATCAGGAGCATGCCCAGGCGTTGTAGGGAGGTCATACAGGCACATGGAGGCAACACACACTACTGAGCCTCATTTTGACTTGTTTAAAGGACATCACATCAAAGTTGGATCAGCCTGTAGTGTGGTTTTCCACTTTCATTTTGAGTGTGACTCCAAATCCAGACCTCCATGGGTGGATAAATTTGATTTCCATTGATCATTTTTGTGTGATTTTGTTGTCAGCACATTCAACTATGTAAAGAAAAAAGGTTTTAATAAGAATATTTAATTCATTCAGATCTCGGATGTGTTATTTTAGTGTTCCCTTTATTCTTTTGAGCAGTGTATAGTGACCGTGGGGCAATATATTACAGACCAAGTCCATATGTTAACTCTGCTCTGATGGACCTCTGAGCAAGGTCAATCGTCCGGGAAGTGATGACCGTGTGGATGAGCTATGATGGGCAGGGAGGGACACTATATTACGTACAGTAAACACCAAGTTCATATGTGAACAGCCCTGACGGCGCTTGAGCACCTAGTATGACCGGAGGCCATGGAATGATGACTCTGTTGACGTTGGTTGTGACATCAGTGATCAAGCTATGCTGGCAGGGAGGGCCAGTATGTCCCGGGACAAAAGATGAGCGAGTGACCCCGTTGATGGTCTTTGTCATCCGTTCATCAGATCCCTGCAATACCGCATCTATGGCGATCGCTGTTGGTGTTACACTTGAACACATAGCATGTGGTCCAGCATTCTGATGCACTGTGTCAGTTGAAGGGTTGTGGTGTCAGGAAGGAGTGCTACTTCACATCCACGTTCAGTGGAACTGGAACATAGTGGGAGAAACGAGGCTTGCCTTTTGCCGAGAGCTGAACCTGCTAAGGTTTGAGTCATCGAAGGGGACAACGGTTTATCCTTTGTTTGGAATAAATCATGAAAGGAAGCCTGTCTGTGCTGTGGAGTATCAAGTGATGTCCTCTAGGAACTGAATGCAGTCAGTGAGAGGTCCTACCCCTTCCTCAGTATCTTGTCCATCAGTCATGTGCCGACTATAAGCCCGTAGCTTATAGCACAGGGATGAGATGGGGACAGGGGAGGGAAGAAAGCGCCTCTTGGCAAAGCAACAGAGTATCCTCTCTCTGGCTGGTGGCTACAGCTGTGGAGGATAGTCTACTCCTCTTCTGCCACATTGCATCATCCCTCTCTAATTTTCCCTCATTTTTCATTCCATTGTTTTTCTGTTGGTTTTGGATTCCTGGAGACCTTGCCAAGTCTTTTGGTCTTTTGTCCTTGGGCGATCATTGCAGGGGTTTATGGGAGGTAGACACACAGAGAAACACAGGCTGTCTAGGTCTTTTATTTTTGGTCTTTCTCTCCCTGTCTTTGGCTCTGCTGTCTCTGACTCAGTATGTCTGTCTCACACACACACACACACACACACAAACACACACACACACACTACCCCCCACCCCCACAGACGATGTATCACAATCCTACCATTCTCCCTGGTGATTCAGCACACGTCTCCAGGCTGTGTTGTTCCTGTTGTTCTTGTTGTGTGGGCTGGCTGTTATTCCCTGCTGAGAAAGAGACAGACACAGTTGAGTTGTCCTGACCTCTGGGGAATACGCTGGAAATCCACTGTGACACTGACCTTCTGCTAGCCAGTCACATAACTCCACAGAGAAAGGATAAAGACAGGCACACACCCTGTGCTTTACTCCATGTGGTTCTTTCTGTAAACTAGGGCACCAGGGAGGGTTTCCTAAACTGGACAACTTGTTACAGCTGTCATCGATAATAATCTGCAATTTTTTAATTTTTTAAATTACATTAAGATATAAGGGGGAATCATAGCTATATTCATTCATATACATGAGTTGATTTATAGCCGGTGTTTAACCCTTTATCATGGTTGGTGTCTTGATGGATGTGTCCAGAGTTGTGTGGCTTAATGCATTACTTTTCTGTTATCGTTATATCATATATTAAGCATTAGTCAGTTCAATTAGACAGCACTTGAACCTTGTAAGAATCCTGGATCTCGCTGTCGCACCGTTTCTTTGGGGAGAGATCTCAGAAATGCAGTGTGACTACTTAACATTTAGTCTCTCCTTACGTCAAGGGGTGAAAACCGTTTTTATTGGGCACACAAACACCAAATGAAGTATGCATTGCAAAATCGGAATGCTTCTATCCGAAAGAGTCACCTTACCTTGATCCTTAAACCCTAAATTACACTGTTATTAAAGTGCTTCCTCAATAATTATGCAACGTACTGGTTGGATGCACATTTTCTGTCCAGCTGATTAGTTACGCCGTGGTGTTTTCACACCTCGTCTTCTGATCCAGGAAGTCATTTTCCTAATGACAGTCAAGCGTCGAACAGCTGTTGTGAACAGCCGAAAGTTCTGTGAAAAGACAAGGTGTTCGCGAGGAATATCCAGAATATTTTGATGTCTCAATTGTCATACCGGTGAAGATGGTTGTGCCTGGATCCAAGCTAGATCTAATGTTCCTGGAACAAATTGATGTTGATCTTCTGTTGTTGTCTGCTTGATTTACAGCAGGGTCTCGTATAGATTTAATAAAGAAAACATCCGGGTAATGAGTTAATGTTTTCATGTCTTTGTGCCTCGGATTGGACACCAAGTCTACTGTGCATAATTGTATAGGATAGACTATTGCGCAACACCCAACGCTATTCCTTCTCACATACTTTCGAATGTAATAATGATTATAATGTAAACGCAATGGCAAGGCCTAAAAATCTATATTCTTAAAGCGGTAACGGCCTACTTTTTTTAGGTGTTCTCTATTAGGCCCGATATGTACAATTATATAACATTGAGGTCCTTGAAAATTACAATTAAGTGCTTGAAAAAGTCTCTGAATGTCCTTGAATATGACTTGCTAATATCTGTATGAGCCCTCCTTAAAGGATGTATATGCTGTTGTATAGGTGGAGTTATGGGACAATTTGCATATGTTCACATTTATTCCTGAAAATTCCATGAAAATATATTTTTGTTTCAAACCATTTTGACATTTTGACCCTGATGTCACACGTTGGCGCCATATATGAATGAATACTGTATACACGCAGGGTCAATGTAACGATGTGCGCTGAGAGTCGGGATGCAGGTAGTGAGTGTTTTAATAAATAATCACAACGTAATACAAAATAGAAACACCAACAACGCACAGACATGACACAGGAACATAAACAATAACCCCTGGGTAAGGAACCAAAGGGAGTGACATGTATAGGGAAGGTAACCAGGGAAGTGATGGAGTCCAGGTGAGTGTCATAATGCACGTAACGATGGTGACACCATAACGAGCAGCCTGGTGACCTAGAGGCAGGAGAGGGAGCACACGTGACAGTCCCCCTCCCCAACACCGACTGAGATGACGATCAGGAGAGGACCGGTCACCTCTGCTAAGATGTAGGAACCTGCCGATCCAGCTGAGACGCGGGAACATGGCGACCTAGCTCGCCGGAGAGAGAGCATACGTGACAGTACCCCCTCCCCGGCGCGTTCGGCCCCAGCCGCAGGACGCCAGCCACAGGGATGATCTCGGGGCTCAGGAGCGAACCGGTCACCTCCACTGAGGCGCAGAAAACTGATGAATCGGCTGAGGCATGAGAGCCTGATGAGCCAGCTGAGACCTCCCTGGTTGCCTCGGCTGAGGCACGGGAACCTGTTCACCCAGCTGAGGCATGGGAGCCTATCGAACCCGCTGAGGCATGGGAGCCTATCGAACCCGCTGAGGCATGGGAGCCTATCGAACCCGCTGAGGCATGGGAGCCTATCGAGCCAGCTGAGGTATGGCAACCCGTAGAGCCAGCTGAGGCCTCCCAGGTAGCTCCAGTTCTGACACCAAGACCCAACATCACCTCTAAAACAAAAACACTCAAGTTCAGGAAGTGAGTGTTTTAATAAATAAACACAACATAATTAAAACATAAGAAACACGAACAACGCACAGGCATGACACAGGAACAGAAACAATAACCCCTGGGGAAGGAACCAAAGGGAGTGACATGTATAGGGAAGGTAACCAGGGAAGTGATGGAGTCCAGGTGAGTGTCATAATGCACGTAACGATGGTGACACCATAACGAGCAGCCTGGTGACCTAGAGGCAGGAGAGGGAGCACACGTGACAGTCAAATATGTCATTTGTTTTATTTTCACCCAGTGCATCAATGAATCATCATGATGCTTATAAAATTATATCAAACATATTAAAACCACAACCAAAAACAATTACGTCATGCCTCATGATTTCATGCCTCTGATTTCTTGTGGCTTTGCCTTGTTGTTACACATACATTATTCTATATATATTCTATGTCCTGGAGAAACATTTGGCCCGTTTGGCCTGCGTGGGTCCAGGGCTGAAATGGATAAAAACATTATCTGGGGCTCGTTTGAGGCCGGGGCTAGGCGGGCTCGGCCAGAGATGCTCTGATCTGATGTGATTCCCGGCAGCGTTGTCAGACCGATATCACTGACTGGTGCTCTGAGAGAGGAGAAGATAGGGGGGGAAGCAAGGAGAGAGGGGGAGACGGTAGCATTGTCAGACTGATATCAGTGACTGGGAAGACGTTCTCAACCAGGAGGAGTCTGAAAGAGAAAAAACGAGAGGGAGGGAGAGAGGGGGGGGGTGGGGGGTGGGGGAGGGAGATCAAGGCCTCTCAGACAATAGTGGGATAGTCTTTGACAGAGAGACAGAGAGAAGGGAGAGGAGAGAGAGAGAGATGGTACACGGACTGACAGGGCATGCTAGGGGTTTTATATAAGGCTATAGAGCCATTGTCTCCATTATTACTACTCTCCAGACTCAATCGTTGTGTTTCTAGAGCTTTACCCATAGAATGAATAGAAAGGGCATCTCCATTGGTGGCCTGGCAGCCATTTTGAGTGTACCCATGAGTTTACCAGTCCATTGCCAGGGTTAAGGCGTCTGCATGCTTGCCAGCCGAAACCGTTTGTGCGTATCTTATGACGACATTTTGAGATGTTTTTGTCTGTTTTGGGAGCCGAAGTTCTACGCCATTTCATCCGTGGTTGGTCCATTGATTCTTCAATAATGTCTTTGTTGTTGTTCAAGGAGAGACGACTCGTTTTCATTCACATTTTTTCATTGAGAAATACTGGACCAAACATCTTAGTTGGATGTTTGCACGGCTAAGATCTGGTCATCAAAAAACGTAAAAAAGCGTCACAGATTTCTTTAATTATCATAGATGAATTCAGACTATTTTGAGAAAGTGTATACTGGCTACGGCATCTCAAAATGGCCAAACAATACTATTGCTGCTTTTTTCTTGTTTTTCAAGCGAGGTCTTTTAAGAGATTATGTGAGCACACTCGTTGGGTTTGCCAAGCCGACTTCAG
>NC_068439.1:55688407-55768407 GCF_023373465.1 Oncorhynchus keta | reverse complement strand
TCTCTCTCTCTCTTGTTCTCTCTCTCTCTTGTTCTCTCTCTCTCTCTTGTTCTCTCTCTCTCTCCCGTTCTCTCTCTCTCTCGTTCTCTTGCTCTCTCTCTCTTTCTCTCTCTCTCTCTCTCTCTCTCTCTCTCTCTCTCTCTCTCTCTCTCTCTCTCTCTCTCTCTCTCTCTCTCTCTCTCTCTCTCGTTCTCTCTCTCGTTCTCTCTCTCTAAATGCACCCCTCTCTCGTTCTCTCTCTCTCTCTCTCTCTCTCTCTCTAAATGCAACCCTCTCTCTTGTTCTCTCGCGCTCTTGTACTCTGTCTCGTTTTCTCTCTCTCTCTCACTCTCTCTCGTTTTCTCTTGCGCTTGATCTCTCGCGCTCTTGTTCTCTCTCTCTCGTTCTCTCTCTCTCTCTCTCTCTCTCGTTCTCTCTCTCGTTCTCTCTCTAAATGCAACCCTCTCTCTCGTTCTCTCTCTCTCTCTCTCTCTCTCTCTCTCTCTCTCTCTCTAAATGCAACCCTCTCACTCGTTCTCTCGCGCTCTTGTACTCTGTCTCGTTTTCTCTCTCTCTCTCACTCTCTCTCGTTCTCTCTTGTGCTCGATCTCTCGCGCTCTTGTTCTCTCTCTCTCGTTCTCTCTCTCCCATCACCATGTGTGTTCTGTAGTCCACTACAGTATTCCGTTACACGCTCATGGAATTTCAGCCGAGTCAGATTGACAGTAGAGAGACATAATCGCATGGGGATGTACCTAGGAAAGGTCCCTAAGGCACAAAGTGATCTGTTTAATACATGGAACTGACTGCATCAAAGCATGCTCCACATCATCTGCTGCTATCCTAACATAACGATGCTTACAGAATATAGAATATGTAACGCTATTAAACCAATGCAAATGGGTTGTGTTGACAATAACGTGTCCTTCGTGTGTGTGTGTGTGTGTGTGACCTCATCTAATTACACACAATACATCCCATCTCCGCGAAAAAGCATATGGACAGTATCATATCATCAACAGCCTGCATATGACACTGTATGAAATGTAGAAAAATGTATAATTCAGGAAATGTAGAAATGAATTTTTACCAACGTAAACGATCTTGTCAGACATGGCTGACGCACATCGTCCACAGTAACCTTCTCTAACTTCTCACTCGAATAATCTACAATCAAAACTGAACTCACTGAAGTGCCAACATGAATACACAACGTTACGGTAAGCATGATATTATTTTCCTGCTAAACTGGGCGATTTGATGGAAATTCTACGCAAGATTATGCACTTGTAACAATCTATTTTTCCCAGTTTACCGATATGATAAAGCTCTACCGTTTAGGAGCGGGAGTGGGGTTTCTCTTGGGGTTAATTAGGTAGCTTTGGGGGTGCAATGCTGAGGATGTATGTATGTATTTTGCATCTCCCCACAGGTATTGGCACAATGCCTTAGTACAACCTTTAAAACGGGTTGATTATAAGTGTATTGCCTGCGGCAGGTAGATGAATAGAGGAGACGAGGAGGGAGGAGGGAGATAAATATAGCTAGCACACATCCAGGTATAAAGTCTTTCAACCCTGTAATTCTGAGCGATGTTAGAGTTTAGCATGTGTTGAATAGGGCCTACTGGGTTGCTTTCTTAATTATAGACTGCAACTATTCTTGTGACCTTTTTTATTTAACCAGGCAAGTCAATAATGAACAAATTCATACTTTTTTCATAGCTTTCATAGAGGGTGTGAGAGCACACTGGGTTTCCGCTATTCTGCTATTTTCATCACACCAGCAGGAGGTGGGGGCGGAGTGGGCCGCGACTTCTCTCGTTGTTCAGCTAAACGCAATCAGACCAATCAAACCACCAGCCGTGTTCGCTGCCGAGGGGGATCTCGATCTGAGCTATAGGTGTAACTGCTCAACCTGTGGTTCGCATTACAAAACACACAATATTACACGCGCACACACACACACACACACACACACACACACACACACACACACACACACACACACACACACACACACACACACACACACACACACACACACACACACGCACACACACCAGCACACTCCTGATCTGCTCTCCCGTTCAGCATCCCCTGCTACAGAGACAGAGCGATGGAAAGTTGGTTCATAAAACATGCGTGAGGTTGGGTTGGGAAAAAATGGTCTGTGTGGCCCGCGTGGCCCCTGACCGTGTTGCCGCGTGGCCCCTGACCATGTTGCCGCGTGGCCCCTGACCATGTTGCCGCGTGGCCCCTGACCATGTTGCCGCGTGGCCCCTGACCATGTTGCCGCGTGGCCCCTGACCATGTTGCCGCGTGGCCCCTGACCATGTTGCCGCGTGGCCCCTGACCATGTTGCCGCGTGGCCCCTGACCGTGTTGCCGCGTGGCCCCTGACCGTGTTGCCGCGTGGCCCCTGACCATGTTGCCGTGTGGCCCCTGACCATGTTGCCGCGTGGTCCCTGACCATGTTGCCGCGTGGTCCCTGACCATGTTGCCGCGTGGCCCCTGACCATGTTGCCGCGTGGCCCCTGACCGTGTTGCCGCGTGGCCCCTGAACATGTTGCCGCGTGGCCCCTGAACATGTTGCCGCGTGGCCCCTGAACATGTTGCCGCGTGGCCCCTGACCATGTTGCTGCGTGGCCCCTGACCATGTTGCTGCGTGGCTCCTGACCATGTTGCCGTGTGGCCCCTGACCATGTTGCCGCGTGGCCCCTGACCATGTTGCCGCGTGGCCCCTGACATGGATGTTTGCATGGGCAGCTAGCCACTTTCCCTCCATAATTACCTTCAACTGCGCCTCTCCTGTCCATTGTCAACTGCAATAAGGCATAGGTTTCACACACATGAGAGAGAGTGTGTGTGTGTGGGGTGGGGGGGGCTGCATATCTATGTGTGTGTGTGTGTGTGTGTGTGTGTGTGTGTGTGTGTGTGTGTGTGTGTGTGTGTGTGTGTGTGTGTGTGTGTGTGTGTGTGTGTGTGTGTGTGTGTGTGTGTGTGTGTGTGTGTGTGTGTGAGTACACACACAGACATACTCATACATTGTAATATGATTCCGGGTGGGTTTATCCTTAGTCTTCTGTATAATGTGTTGTCCCACAGTGGGAAGCATGGATGTGGCCTATTGCTCAGTCTAATCCAGCATAAACATTCATCAGGCCCTGCTGTGTGGCTTTCCCCATAGACCACGACTTAACAAACAGGATCTAACACAGAGGTAATGCTAGGGGAATACACGCACGTGCGCGCGCACATACATACACACATACACAACACAGGGGCACACATGCTAGTCACACAATGCGATTCAGATTCCCATGAATGGAGTTAAATCACAAAACAGTCATCTTCCTATTTCCATGTCTATTATACTCAGGCTTTTTCTCTTGTTCTTTAGGATCCGGTGTGTGTGCACGTGTGTATGATATCTATCTAGGTGTCAGCGTCCCAGCTCAGCGCACGGCGTCTTTTCATTTGAATGGGCTGACGAAGCGGTTTGCGGTACGTTCATTTGCCGGGTTGACGAAACAGATGTAGCATTATGAAGTCATGGGATGGATCCAACCATCTGGCTGAGAGGAAAAGGAGGGAAGGAGTGGAGCCGGGGTATGTGAGGGATAAATGGAAAGGAGAGGAGAGTGTGAAAGAGGCGAGTTCACACTTAACATGCTCAATTAGGACACTTTTTAAACTGCCTTTCAATGGAATCAGAAGCTGGAATCCCGGAGTCCCCAGAAGGGAAGATGATGCTTTTGGGTAGGTAGTAATGGTTATGATTAAGTCAGGTGATTGGCGGAGAAGCTATGCCAATGGGTTATTAGTGTGGTTGCCAAGGAACTAGCTACTGTGTCAGTTTGAAGGTGAGGTGTGAGAGGGAACATAGAAGATGATTCCAAGGTTGACTGCTGCCAAGCCCTTAGGCCACGGTACAGAGAGATGAGAACATTCTGGAAGTCCCTGAAGTGGAGCTAAGCCTGGCGACAGCTGGCAGGCTGCAGTGGAGGTGTCCACATTGCTGGGAACAGAGACCCATATGTCACTCAGTACCTTTCTCGGACACTGGACAGTATCTCACTCTCTACGGTATCTCCCTCTGTGGTTCCCTGTGGCTGGGTTGACAGGTACACCTGGAGGTGATTTCCTTGGCAGTACAATGGGTTAAACACCTTACAGGGAAGGATTGGTGTGGCTGTTGCACGGCATGTACAGGGCTTTATAGCCAGCAGTGCGTGTCACGTACAAGGGGTATATATCCGATGTTATGAGGTGTCTTCACAGCATGTGCGAGACAGAGGTGATAGGGTTAGGTCACCTTCCCCCTCACTACACCAAATGAAGGCTGGCAAAGTGAATCCGTACTGTCTGTCGGTCCCCTCTTCGATTACCAGTGACAGATGAAGCTAAGGTGCAATTTAGCAGGAGAAAGGATGCCACGGGCTGGTGATGAATGCTGCCCATTCCCAAAGACCCCTCTAAATGTTATGAAGGGGCAAAGAGTGAGGGATGGCAAAAGGAGGGAAGGGCACATTCACTGAAATGAACAGGCAACTGTGACCTATTTCAGACCCCAAAAAACACGGCATTTGACCTGTTAAAAAAAAAATAAGGCCATTTTTATGACAGTCCGGTATTTACCACTTTCTTGCTGGTCTTCGTCTCGATATAAAATGGACATGACTAGCCTAGAGAGTACATTGGATAATCTGCCTCAAGTTGAGCTGTTTCCTCCTTTGTCTGCAACTTGTCATCTTGCATACGTACAATACAGACGTATCCTGCTGCTCTCCGGTAGAGCTGCAGGAGGCCATGCTGACCTTGTCTCTTGTGTCTGTTCTGTGTCTCTTTCACGCAAGGCTTTGTCGTTGTGTAGAAATGATCCAACCGCTATGGGGGAAACGACGGCGATAATAATGAACTACGTTCGTCAATCTGACTCCATTATCACGTGAATAAATTCAACAGGCCCTGTACGTCTCTGGAGAAATCTAGTCAAGGTAGCGAGCCTTACATCACCTCTCAGTATGACTATAATGAACATGTGTCTGACTTGCACCGTTACTCAATTATTAAGAGACTAGATACGAATAGTTCTCGCAATAATTTACTGAGGCAAGCAGGTCATAGATGTCAAGGTGGTACCTAAGCGTGTGTTATGTACTATAGTGTAATAACAACTATAAATCGACCTGCTAAACTATGAACGTATATAAGAATGACTCTGTAAAACGAGGAACACGTTTACTCAATTGAACTAACATAATGTATTAGTCACGAAATAATGAATTCTCAAACAATTACAATGGACATGATATACATACATTGCAGACTACTCAGAGTACATTGCTATTTTGATGAGCCTAAGACTTAACATGGTTCCAGATGTTTTCAGTTCAGAGTATTTAAAATATGTATATTTAACCTTTATCTAACTTGGCAAGTCAGTTTCTTTGCACTTGACTTGTAAAACCTATCGAAAGGAAAACACACCAAGATTCTAACTCAATTTAAATGTCGCTCGTCTTTGAACTATCCGCCATCTGACCAACAGAACAGTGTCTCTGAAACAATACATCCATAGCTCTTACAGTGTCTCTGTAACAATACATCCATAGCTCTTACAGTGTCTCTGTAACAATACATCCATAGCTCTTACAGTGTCTCTGAAACAATACATCCATAGCTCTTACAGTGTCTCTGTAACAATAAATCCATAGCTCTTACAGTGTCTCTGTAACAATACATCCATAGCTCTTACAGTGTCTCTGAAACAATACATCCATAGCTCTTACAGTGTCTCTGTAACAATAAATCCATAGCTCTTACAGTGTCTCTGTAACAATACATCCATAGCTCTTACAGTGTCTCTGTAACAATAAATCCATAACTCTTACAGTGTCTCTGTAACAATACATCCATAGCTCTTACAGTGTCTCTGAAACAATAAATCCATAGCTCTTACAGTGTCTCTGTAACAATACATCCATAGCTCTTACAGTGTCTCTGAAACAATAAATCCATAGCTCTTACAGTGTCTCTGTAACAATAAATCCATAGCTCTTACAGTGTCTCTGTAACAATACATCCATAACTCTTACAGTGTCTCTGTAACAATACATCCATAGCTCTTACAGTGTCTCTGTAACAATACATCCATAGCTCTTACAGTGTCTCTGTAACAATAAATCCATAGCTCTTACAGTGTCTCTGAAACAATACATCCATAACTCTTACAGTGTCTCTGAAACAATAAATCCATAGCTCTTACTGTGTCTCTGAAACAATACATCCATAGCTCTTACAGTGTCTCTGTAACAATAAATCCATAACTCTTACAGTGTCTCTGAAACAATAAATCCATAGCTCTTACAGTGTCTCTGAAACAATACATCCATAGCTCTTACAGTGTCTCTGTAACAATAAATCCATAGCTCTTACAGTGTCTCTGTAACAATAAATCCATAACTCTTACAGTGTCTCTGTAACAATACATCCATAGCTCTTACAGTGTCTCTGTAACAATAAATCCATAGCTCTTACAGTGTCTCTGAAACAATACATCCATAGCTCTTACAGTGTCTCTGTAACAATAAATCCATAGCTCTTACAGTGTCTCTGTAACAATACATCCATAGCTCTTACAGTGTCTCTGTAACAATACATCCATAACTCTTACAGTGTCTCTGAAACAATAAATCCATAGCTCTTACAGTGTCTCTGTAACAATACATCCATAACTCTTACAGTGTCTCTGAAACAATAAATCCATAGCTCTTACAGTGTCTCTGAAACAATACATCCATAGCTCTTACAGTGTCTCTGTAACAATACATCCATAACTCTTACAGTGTCTCTGTAACAATAAATCCATAGCTCTTACAGTGTCTCTGAAACAATACATCCATAGCTCTTACAGTGTCTCTGTAACAATACATCCATAACTCTTACAGTGTCTCTGAAACAATACATCCATAGCTCTTACAGTGTCTCTGTAACAATAAATCCATAGCTCTTACAGTGTCTCTGAAACAATACATCCATAGCTCTTACAGTGTCTCTGAAACAATAAATCCATAGCTCTTACAGTGTCTCTGTAACAATAAATCCATAGCTCTTACAGTGTCTCTGAAACAATACATCCATAGCTCTTACAGTGTCTCTGAAACAATACATCCATAGCTCTTACAGTGTCTCTGAAACAATACATCCATAGCTCTTACAGTGTCTCTGTAACAATACATCCATAGCTCTTACAGTGTCTCTGTAACAATAAATCCATAGCTCTTACAGTGTCTCTGTAACAATAAATCCATAGCTCTTACAGTGTCTCTGTAACAATACATCCATAGCTCTTACAGTGTCTCTGTAACAATACATCCATAGCTCTTACAGTGTCTCTGTAACAATAAATCCATAGCTCTTACAGTGTCTCTGTAACAATACATCCATAACTCTTACAGTGTCTCTGTAACAATAAATCCATAGCTCTTACAGTGTCTCTGAAACAATACATCCATAGCTCTTACAGTGTCTCTGTAACAATAAATCCATAGCTCTTACAGTGTCTCTGTAACAATAAATCCATAGCTCTTACAGTGTCTCTGTAACAATAAATCAATAGCTCTTACAGTACAATGAAACAATAAATCCATAGCTCTTACAGTACAATGAAACAATAAATCCATAGCTCTTACAACAATGAAACAATAAATCCATAGCTCTTACAGTACTGAAACAATAAATCCATAACTCTTACAGTGTCTCTGTAACAATACATCCATAGCTCTTACAGTGTCTCTGTAATCCATAGCTCTTACAGTGTCTCTGAAACAATACATCCATAGCTCTTACAGTGTCTCTGTAACAATAAATCCATAGCTCTTACAGTGTCTCTGTAACAATACATCCATAGCTCTTACAGTGTCTCTGTAACTCAATGAAACAATAAATCCATAGCTCTTACAGTGTCTCTGTAACTCTCTGAAACAATAAATCCATAGCTCTTACAGTGTCTCTGAAACAATACATCCATAGCTCTTACAGTGTCTCTGTAACAATACATCCATAACTCTTACAGTGTCTCTGTAACAATAAATCCATAGCTCTTACAGTGTCTCTGAAACAATACATCCATAGCTCTTACAGTGTCTCTGTAACAATACATCCATAGCTCTTACAGTGTCTCTGAAACAATACATCCATAGCTCTTACAGTGTCTCTGTAACAATAAATCCATAGCTCTTACAGTAGCTCTTACAGTGTCTCTGAAACAATAAATCCATAGCTCTTACAGTGTCTCTGTAACAATAAATCCATAGCTCAATGAAAAATACATCCATAGCTCTTACAGTAGCTCAAGTGTCTCTGAAACAATACATCCATAGCTCTTACAGTGTCTCTGTAACAATACATCCATAGCTCTTACAGTGTCTCTGTAACAATAAATCCATAGCTCTTACAGTGTCTCTGTAACAATAAATCCATAGCTCTTACAGTGTCTCTGTAACAATACATCCATAGCTCTTACAGTGTCTCTGTAACAATACATCCATAGCTCTTACAGTGTCTCTGTAACAATAAATCCATAGCTCTTACAGTGTCTCTGTAACTCTTAAGTGTCTCTGTAACAATAAATCCATAGCTCTTACAGAAACAATACAATGAGTGTCTCTGTAACAATAAATCCATAGCTCTTACAGTGTCTCTGTAACAATAAATCCATAGCTCTTACAGTGTCTCTGTAACAATAAATCAATAGCTCTTACAGTACAATGAAACAATAAATCCATAGCTCTTACAGTACAATGAAACAATAAATCCATAGCTCTTACAGTACAATGAAACAATAAATTCATAGCTCTTACAGTACAATGAAACAATAAATCCATAGCTCTTACAGTACAATGAAACAATAAATCCATAGCTCTTACAGTACAATGTAACAATAAATCCATAGCTCTTACAGTACAATGAAACAATAAATCCATAGCTCTTACAGTCCAATGAAACAATAAATCCATAGCTCTTACAGTGTCTCTGTAACAATAAATCCATAGCTCTTACAGTGTCTCTGTAACAATAAATCCATAGCTCTTACAGTACAATGAAACAATAAATCCATAGCTCTTACAGTACAATGAAACAATAAATCCATAGCTCTTACAGTACAATGAAACAATAAATCCATAGCTCTTACAGTACAATGAAACAATAAATCCATAGCTCTTACAGTACAATGAAACAATAAATCCATAGCTCTTACAGTACAATGAAACAATAAATCCATAGCTCTTACAGTACAATGAAACAATAAATCCATAGCTCTTACAGTACAATGAAACAATAAATCCATAGCTCTTACAGTACAATGAAACAATAAATCCATAACTCTTACAGTACAATGTAACAATAAATCCATAGCTCTTACAGTACAATGAAACAATAAATCCATAGCTCTTACAGTACAATGAAACAATAAATCCATAGCTCTTACAGTACAATGAAACAATAAATCCATAGCTCTTACAGTACAATGAAACAATAAATCCATAGCTCTTACAGTACAATGAAACAATAAATCCATAACTCTTACAGTACAATGTAACAATAAATCCATAGCTCTTACAGTACAATGAAACAATAAATCCATAACTCTTACAGTACAATGTAACAATACATCCATAGCTCTTACAGTACAATGAAACAATAAATCCATAGCTCTTACAGTACAATGAAACAATAAATCCATAGCTCTTACAGTACAATGAAACAATAAATCCATAGCTCTTACAGTACAATGAAACAATAAATCCATAGCTCTTACAGTACAATGAAACAATAAATCCATAGCTCTTACAGTGTCTCTGTAACAATAAATCCATAGCTCTTACAGTACAATGAAACAATAAATCCATAGCTCTTACAGTACAATGAAACAATAAATCCATAGCTCTTACAGTACAATGAAACAATAAATCCATAGCTCTTACAGTCCAATGAAACAATACATCCATAGCTCTTACAGTACAATGTAACAATAAATCCATAGCTCTTACAGTACAATGAAACAATAAATCCATAGCTCTTACAGTACAATGAAACAATAAATCCATAACTCTTACAGTACAATGAAACAATAAATCCATAGCTCTTACAGTACAATGAAACAATAAATCCATAGCTCTTACAGTACAATGAAACAATAAATCCATAGCTCTTACAGGACAATGAAACAATAAATCCATAACTCTTACAGTACAATGAAACAATAAATCCATAGCTCTTACAGTATAATGAAACAATAAATCCATAACTCTTACAGTACAATGAAACAATAAATCCATAGCTCTTACAGGACAATGAAACAATAAATTCATAGCTCTTACAGGACAATGAAACAATACATTCATAGCTCTTACAGGACAATGAAACAATAAATTCATAGCTCTTACAGGACAATGAAACAATAAATTCATAGCTCTTACAGTACAATGAAACAATAAATCCATAGCTCTTACAGTACAATGAAACAATAAATCCATAGCTCTTACAGTACAATGAAACAATAAATCCATAGCTCTTACAGGACAATGAAACAATAAATCCATAGCTCTTACAGTACAATGAAACAATAAATCCATAGCTCTTACAGTACAATGAAACAATAAATCCATAGCTCTTACAGTACAATGAAACAATAAATTCATAGCTCTTCATGAACTCTTGAAACAATTCAAACATGACAGTTTCATTCACACAGTAATGTTCACTTCGTCGATATTCCGTTTTCATCAGTCTTGCCACCTCTCCTGGCGTCAGTGACCCCAGGACTTCCGTGGGAACGTCTCTTCCTCTCGATCCACACAGATAAGGTGCGTTTGACCCCTGTGGTAGTCGACAGATGGTCAGCCATCCAAACAATGTCGTAAATTGTGAATGAGTCATCACACTGTGCTTCCACGCCAGCCAGTCGCCGGTATAACCTTCTGTCATTCTTTCCCTACAACTTTGTGAGATCGATTGGACAAAGAGGGAATGGCTGGAGGATACATTACAGAACATGGATAGAGCTCTCAGTTATTACTGTATGTGTGAACTCACCTCCTTTATCCAGAAGTGCTGGTACCTAGCCTACATTACCATCTGTTTGGCTGTGTCCCAAAGAGCACCTTATTCCCTGTATGGTACCCTATTTCCTATACAGTGCACTACTTTTGACTAGAGCCCATAGGACTCTGGTCAAAAGTAGTGCACTGTATAGGAAATAGGGTACCATTTGGGGACGTCACCATGGCACCACAGTTGCTCTGACACAGACACAGTCTTGTTCCCTACTGTTTGTTACTCATGGTCCTATTCCTTAATGCACTTTTCTCCTGCTGTATTCGTGCCATGAGAATTAAGGGTGCAAGGTAGGATTCGGAGGTAGGATTCGGAGGTAGGATTCGGAGGTAGGATTCAGAGGTAGGATTCAGAGGTAGGATTCAGAGGTAGGATTCAGAGGTAGGATTCAGAGGTAGGATTCAGAGGTAGGATTCAGAGGTAGGATTCAGAGGTAGGATTCAGATAGACCCACGTCACATCATTGCAGCTTATCTCTGCAATAGTTCTGAAACCTGCCACAAAGTCAATATATGCAGGATGAATATTCTCTCAGAAAACACATGCCATCTCAGGGATATGTATATGCTATCTTAGAAATATTATCTAATGGAAAGCCTCTGAAGTTATATTGTCCCCACTATTGCAGGAGCCATTCCAGTGCATTAAAATAGGCTACATCCCAAATGGCACCCTATTCCTTAGTGCACTACTTATGACCAGAGCCTATGGGTCCTGGTCAAAAGAAGTGCACTATTTAGTGAATAGGGTGCCATTTGTGTGTGTGTGTGTGTGTGTGTGTGTGTGTGTGTGTGTGTGTGTGTGTGTGTGTGTGTGTGTGTGTGTGTGTGTGTGTGTGTGTGTGTGTGTGTGTGTGTGTGTGTGTGTGTGTGTGTGTGTGTGTGTGTGTGTGTGTGTGTGTGTGTGTGTGTGTGTGTGTGTGTGTGTGTGTGTTGGAGGACAGCCATATCTTCTGGGACTCATTATGTTCTTCTCCAGCTGTTCTTTCCTTTCTACTGTGTGAGAGAAAAGAGAGAGAGAGAGAGAGAGAGACAAAAGAAGAGAGACAAGAAGAGGAGGAGAGAGAGCGAGAGAGTCCAACTGTCCTCCATTGCAAATTAGGAATGCATATGCTTTCTGGCAAAACCAGAACATACACTATACTGGATGGTAGACTTGACTTGCCACATGGCAAGAAATCATATGTAACTATTCAAAACAGCACACATCAACCAAGAGTCCGGATGTGAATATTGATGCGAGAACCTAGAAATGTAATCTATAATTTATAGAAACGTGACTAGCTTTTGATGCTGCAGACGTATGTGACACATGACACTTCGTGAGTCCTTCATAAGTGCTTTATAATCACACACTAAATGTAGCAGTAAATAATGACACAACTTATGTATTTCTTATTTCCTTAAAAAATTGCATTTAGCCAAATTTGCCATTTCGGGAAGTGAAATCCGTTGTCAAATTTTGCTTCATTAAAAGCCCATCGTTGGGCGGAAGTCCAAAAATGAATCTGGAGTTTTTAACCCCCCTGCTGCTCAAGAGAAAATACTCTTTGATGTGCATGAAAGAGCGGATTCAACCATTTCTTTAGTTATTTCATTTGTTATCTATCTCGCCTTAGCAATTTGTGGATTTTCTCCATTCGCCTCCATCTGCAAAGTGTGCGAATGGCAGGAAGGCACATGTTTCTGTTCTCTTACATTTATTTCTTTTTCATTTCATATTTCTCTCATTATTGATGGTGATGGCGGCAGAGGCAGGTGCGCTGGGGGTTTAGGGTTAGTGTTCTGCATTCTGGGTTTTGATTGGACTGGTGATGCATGATATTGTGGGCTAGTCATTTTGGGACGCTTGGCTGCGATCTACATTTCTATTGGACCCGGCATCTGCCTCGCCGGTGTTGGGCTGGGATCAGGGAGAGATCTGGGTTTTACACCTCTCAGAATGGTATCAGAGTGATATCTCCATTCAATGACCCATGACCTTTGGATTAAACTGGATTTCAAGTTCAAGATCATTTTGGAGGAAAACCTGGTAATACTTTTACACTCAAAGCAATATGGAGGGATAACAACAACAAAAACAACAACAAAAACAACAACACAACAGCCAAGTCATTGACAACTGGTAGTAATTGTATGCAATCATTCACTCACAATCTGGAGCCCCAGTTTGCTACCATTGATGCTACCATTGATGCTACCATTGTATTGTGTGTCTGGCTACTGTTTCATTGTAGCCAAGGCGTTCGATTTTCTGTTAGATGAAAGGAAGCCGTTTTGGACAGAGTTTAAAAGCAGGTGGATGGTGGGGTTGATCAGTGGTATTTGTTTCCATTACATAGAGCTATTATAGCATATTGACATGTTGGGACAATAGCTTCGATTAGATGGATGCCGGCCAGGCACAGTGGCTGAGAGACAGATAGCACGGTGTAGATTCCATCCAAATAACCAAGTCAGGTAACACACACACACAGAGAGAGAGTAAGAGACACACAAAGGATTCTGATGAATATAGAGTTGGGATCCTCTTGGGAAACAGCCACACACATGTAATCAACAATCAAAAACTCATCATTTGTCTCGAGCTCATAGAGGTCACGGTTAGAGAGCCCCAGCTGCTCTGTATTCTGTTTTGCTACTATGAACATAGCCATGTCATTGTGAACCAGGCGAAGCTGGCTGATGGGGTGTCTCTCACGGTCGTTTGGGAGAGCGAAGGGCCGTGCATTATGAGACGGTGTAGTAAGGGTCTGGGTCTGTCCCCGTCACTCCACAGGTCGTCTGGGGTGACGCTGGGCCTATTTTCCACACAGTGACAAGGGCTGGGGTATAAAAGGGGATGGTGCGGTATGGGGTCAGGGTGTGAGTCACTCTCTGGTTACTCCACAGTTGTTCTGGTAGGAGCTGGGGTGTGTGGCGGTACGCCTCCACAGGTCGTTTGGGGTGACACCAGGCCTATTTTCCACATGGCTGGTCTTTGTTAGAGGCTTGCCAAGCATACAGATTTCTGGGATTGATTTGTGCCAGCCACACGATTATTACCATGCACGCAAACACGCTGGCCAAACTTTATCAACAATCCCATTCTCTTCTCCGTCCTCCTCCTTCTTTACCCCTCTCTCCTCGCTCTTCTCTCTGTCTGAGCCTGGCTTGCAATGTTGAGTTGTCACAAGATAAGCATAATTATTGTCTGTTTTGAAATAGGGAGAGAGAAAAATGGAACAGTAGGGAAATGAGTTCTGGATATTTTCATACTTAAACTTACACTGAACAAAAATATAAACGCAACGTAACGTTTTGGTCCCGTGTTTCATACTCGCAAAAAGCGTCTTTCTCTCAAATGTTGTGCACAAATTTGTTTACATTCCTGTTATGAGCATTTATTCTTTGCCAAGATAATCCATCCACTAGACAAGTCTGGCATATCAATACGCTAATCGAACAGCATGATCATTACACAGGTGCACCTTGTGCTGGGGAGAGTAAAAGGCCACTCTAGAATGTGCCATTTTTTAACATGACATAATGCCACAGATGCCTCAAGTTCTGAGGGAGTGTGCAATTGGCCAAGTGACATGCTGACTGCAGGAATGTCCACCAGAGCTGTTGCCAGAGAATTTAATGTTAATTTAGGTCATTTTAGATAATTTGTCAGTATGTCCAATCGGCCTCACAACCGCAGACCCCGTATAACCACGCCAGCCCAGGACCTCCACATCTGGCTTCTTCACCTGCGGGATCGTCTGAGACTAGCCGCCCAGACAGCTGATGAAAACTGTGGGTTTGCACAACCAAAGAATTTCTGCACAAACTGTCAGTCTAAGGGAAGCTCATTTGCATGCTCAGGTTTTGACCTGATTGCAGTTCGGCGTCATAATTGACTTCAGTGGGCAAATGCCCACCTTCGATGGCCACTGGCACGCTGGAGAAATGTGCTCTTCACGGATGAATCCCGGTTTCAACTGTACCGGGCAGACAGTGTGCATGGGATTGTGTGGGCGAGCGGTTTGCTGATTGTCAATGTTGTGAACAGAGTGGCCCATGGTGGCGATGCACACTTCACGTATCAGCATGATAATGCACATCTCCATGTCGCAAGGGTCTGGACAAAAAGCTGACGCTGAAACTGTCCCAGTTCTTCCATGTCTTGCATACTCACCAGACATGCCACCATTGACCATGTTTGGAATGCTCTGGATCGACGTGTACGACGTCGTTCCCGCCAATATCCAGCCATTGACGAGGAGCGGGACAACATTCCACAGGCCACAATCAACAGCCTGTTCAACTCTATGTGAAGGAGATGTTCTGCATGAGGCAAATGGTGGTCACACCAGATACTGACTGACTGACTGACTGACTGGATTTCTGAACCATGCCCCTACCTTTTTTTTAAGGTACAGTTGAAGTCAGAAGTTTACATACACCTTAGCCAAATAAATTTAAACTCAGTTTTTCACAATTCCTGACATCTAATCCTAGTAAAAATTACCTGTCTTAGGTCAGTTAGGATCACCACGTCATTTTAAGAATGTGAAATGTCAGAATAATAGTAGAGACAATTATTTATTTCAGCTTTTATTTCTTTCATCGCGTTCCCAGTGGATCAGACGTTTACATGGACTCAATTAGTATTTGGTAGCATTGCCTTTGATTGTTTAACTTGGGTAAAATGTTTCGGGTAGCCTTCCACAAGCGTCCTTGCTCGCAGATGCTTCTTTCAGTTCTGCCCACAAATGTTCCATAGGATTGCAGCAGTGGCTTCTTCCTTGCTGAGTGGCCTTTCAGGTTATGTCGATATAGCACTTGTTTTACTGTGAATATAGATACTTTTGTACCTGATTCCTCCAGCATCTTCTCAAGGTCCTTTGCTATTGTTCTGGGATTGATATGCACTTTTCGCACCAAAGTGCATTCATCTCTAGGAGACAGAACGCATCTCCCTCCTGAGCGGTATGACGGCGTCGTGGTCCCATGGTGTTTATACTTGCGTACTATTGTTTGTACAGATGAACGTGGCACCTTCAGGTGTTTGGAAATTGCTCCCAAGGATGAACCAGACTTGTGGAGGTCTACAATTAATTTTTCTGCTGTCTTGGCTGATTTCTTTACATTTTCCCATGATGTCATGCAAAGAGGCACTGAGTTTGAAGGTAGGCCTTGAAATACATCCACAGGTACACCTCCAATTGACTCAAATGATGTCAATTAGCCTATCAGAAGCTTCTAAAGCCATGACATTATTTTCTGGATTTTACCAAGCTGTTTAAAGGCACAGTCAACTTAGTGTATGTCAACTTTTCACCCACTGGAATTGTGTTAAAGTGAATTATAAGTGAAATAATCTGTCTGTCAACAATTGTCTAGAGGTCCTAACCGACTAGCCAAAACTATAGTTTGTTAACAAGAAATGTGTGGAGTGGTTGATAAACAAGTTTTAATGACTCCAACCTAAGTGTATGTAAACTTCCGACTTCAACTGTATTTGTGACCAACAGATGCATATCTGTATTCCTAGAACACATCAATTCAATGGTTGGTCTGGAGGTCTGTCCGTAATAAATAGTTGCTCTGCTTTTTTGACACCACACTCCACAGTCATAAGGTCAAGTGCTGCAAGGAAAGACCTAGTTAAGCTGCAGCTGGCCCAGAACAGAGCAGCACGTCTTGCTCTTCATTGTAATCAGGGGGCTCATGTTAACACTATGCATTCCAGTCCCTCTTGGCTAAGAGTTGAGGAAAGACTCACTTCGTCACTTCTGGTTTTTATAACAAACAAGTGAACGGCGAATCTGGTTCCCAGAAAAAAACGAAGCAACACCTCACGGCACAACGCCTCTCCTCCATGTGACCTACTTGTTGTGTAAGTACTGACATGTACGTGTAACTGATAGATACACACACAGACTACATGTTCATGTTTCTAAATGTATGTAAATTGTCTTTTGTCGGTAATGTATTTTTTGTTATGTGTCAAACCCCATTGGCGACGACTAATGGAGATCCTAATAAATCTAATCTGAATAGGCATATATGGCAGGAGTAACAGTATAGAACTACTATAGTACTAGAACTACTGTTGTCGTATGTCTAGAGCTGGTAGTAGTAGCGTGGAATACTTGACCTCTCCATGACCTGGGGAGTCACGTCTCCTTTAGAGCAGCAGCAGTGAGTCTCCCAGTCCCTCCCTAACCACCATAGGCTGCCATGGGGTGGCCGGTAGCCTAGTGGTTAGAGCTTTGGACTTGAAACCAAAAGGTTGCAAGATCGAATCCCCAGCTGACAAGGTAAAAATCTGTCATTCTGCCCCTGAACAAGGCAGTTAACCCACTGTTCCTAGGCCATCATTGAAAATAAGAATTTGTTCTTAACTGACTTGCCTAGTTAAATAAAGGTAAAAGTAAGTACTGACACAACTAATATCCCTAAGAGCACCAGGCAAGACGGGATATCCATAGAAGGTGTATTTTAAGAGCGCTGAGGATGGCAGATACTGCAGCTAGAGCACGGCATTTGCCTTTTCATTTTGCTAGATACAGAGCAGGCTCTGCTTCCCTCTCTCCATGCCTGGCTCCTAAAATTGGGTACAGAACAGATTCTGCCTCTCTCTCTCCCTGCCTGGCTCCTAAAATTTGAGACAGAACAGATTCTGCCTCTCTCTCTCCCTGCTTGGCTCCTAAAATTTGAGACAGAACAGATTCTGCCTCTCTCTTTCTCTCTCCCCCTGGCTGGCTCCTAAAATTTGAGACAGAACAGATTCTGCCTCTCTCTCTCTCTCTCTCTGCCTGGCTCCTAAAATTTGAGACAGAACAGATTCTGCCTCTCTCTCTCTCCCTGCCTGGCTCCTAAAATTTGAGACAGAACAGGCTCTGCTTCCCTCTCTCTCTGCCTGGCTCATAAAGTTTGAGACAGAGCAGGTTTGATTTAGGGAGAGGAGGGTTGGTAATTCCAATGAAATATATCTCTCATCCTTCATTTTGTTCCTTTCTTCATCTCTAGTTTATCTTCAAAGCGGATGTGTCTATGGGGGGATAAGGAATAATATCACTTCATTAGAGACATGCGTTTCTCCCATTTCAGTGCTGTTAGAAAAGTTATACACACACACACACACTTAGACACTGCTAAATAGAATACGGCAACACTCCAAATTAATCAGGCTCATAATTGTTTTCAATCCATCTGACTCCATGGTTACGTCACTTTCATCCACCCATGACTGTTGTGTTCTGTTCTGTGCCATCAAAGCACTATGAAGCCAGAGCACTGCACTCCCTTTGTGCACCTTCCGTTGCTCTGATGGTTTAATGTGATCATGTTCCACTAACCACGATGCAAATTGAGCACTTGAATATCAACACAATCATGGCTGTGAATAAAGTCATTTGATTCATGCCGCTGCTCATCCCTTTACCTGTGGACTGTAGCCCTTCTAAGCTGTTATCTTTAGAGTCCCTTCACACGTTGTAGCGACCCATCTTGAAGGTAGATCCTTTTATTCAACTCCTTTTAAGTTTTGAACTGTGGTCCCACCAGCCCCTCCCTTCCCTTCACTGTTCCTCTCACTCTCTCTCTCTCTCTCGCTCTCTCTCCTGTGTACCAGTGCACCAACGTAACCCTTAGGAGGGAGGGAGAGAGAGAGAGCGATTCCTTCATTCTGGGTAGTGCGTTTATCAGAGGAGTGCAGCTTCTGTATATTTATGCAGAGGCCTATCTTAGGGCAGCAGCCCTCAGGAGAACAGCCCGGTGAAGAGTTGAAGAGTTCAGCCACGGGCTGGGACTCACCTCTCCTCTGCATTACACACACATGCGCGCACACACACACTAATCCCTCACAGGGACCAACCAGCATCATACCGGCTATATTTCTGTACTTTGAAAGTTTTCTCTTGAAAATGTGATTGCTGACATTCAATACATGTTGGGACTATATAAACAATACACTAATGAAAAAAGACATGTGTTTTGGTTTTAAGATGGTATCTTCCTAATGTTCGATAAAACCATAACTTGAACTTTGTGGCAATCTTGGGTAATGTTCTGGGAATGTTCCCAGTTTGCTGGGAACTTCTATCTTGGGTGTGAGGTTAATGTAGTGTATACCAATGTCTTCTCAGCTTATTTTTATTGAGGATTAGCAACACCACAGCTGTGTCATCTCAGTCTTATCGTAAGTCTTTTCCATCCAGTACCCAAGGTATGCTTAGATACTGTCACGACTTCTGCCGAAGTCGTTGCCTCTTCTTGTTCGGGCGGTGCTCGGCGGTCGACGTCACCAGTCTTCTAGCCATCATTGATCCATTTTTCATTTTCCATTGGTTTTGTCGTCTTCCCACACACCAGGTTTCAATGCCAGTCATTACCTGTTGTGTATTTAACCCTCTGTTTCCCCTCATGTCTTTGTCGGAGATTGTTTTATTGTCAGTGTTGTTTTATGGTTGTATAGGTGCGCGACGGGTCCTCGTACCCGTGTTTATTTATGTATGTTCATATTAGTGTTTGGAGCATGTTAAGTGGGCATTTATTAAAGGACTCCATTTACACTCCGTTTGACTCTCCTGCGCCTGACTTCCCTGCCACCTATACACACGACTCTGACAGATACATAGATAAATAACTGACTGTCTCAACATTATCTGATAAAGGGATCCTCCATTTTTCAGTGGATCTCAGGTATTTTTGCTCCTTTAAAACCACTTCTGAATTAGAGAGAAAATAATTGTCCATTTCCATAGCCCATGGCAATGGCTTGGCATCTACAGCCCTTAGTAAACAGTGCCCGGTGTCTGTGAGGGAGGAGACAGGGGGCAAGAAAGAGAGGGAGGGAGGGATAGAGAGAGAGAGAGAGAGAGAGAGAGAGAGAGAGAGAGAGAGAGAGAGAGAGTGAAACAGAGAGAGACAGAGATTTTGTCTCGCAGTGAGAAAGAATGGGAGCTGTACAATCAATCTGTGATGGCAGAGGCTTCCCCTCAATCTGTAATGGCAGAGGCATCCCCTCAGTCTTTGATGCCAGAGGCTTCCCCTCGTTCTGTGATGGCAGAGGCTTCCCCTCAATCTGTGTGATTGGAGAAAGTGGGAGGATGGAGATGGACATATACTTGGCAAATGCATATGGTATCTGGCTGCGGGGAGAGGCTGGGAGAGACAGAGAACCATGACACGATTTATGCTAATAGCTCCATGAATACCAGCTGTATATATATATATTTTTTTAACACATCAGAGCTTGTTTAGAAACATTGATGTGGACACACACACACACACACACAGTGTTTGAACCTCTTCTATCAACGTTTCAAACATGATTGCAACTCTCTCTGTACACCCCCACTGTGCCTACTGCTTGAGGACGGACTTTGAATACGTGGTTTTTCACAAGCGCTCCAGTTGAATGGTGATTGCACAATCCTCTCCTAGGCCTGTTTTCATTTCTGCCACATAAATGATTGACCAAAAAACAAGCGGAGGACATGCAGGCAGAATTTATATTTTCAATGGAAGGAAACACTTAAGTGGGTGGCAACCCTTTTCCCATCTGAAAAGTCACCAGTTAGTTTGGCCAATCAGAGCAGGATAACAGTCAGTCAGTATAACAGTGAGCGGTTGTTCCCTTCAAGTAATTTTCAGTTTTGCTAGGGTGTTGTGGACAGGGAAGGCAGAGGGGCATAAGCATGTACCTCTGATTTCAGCGATAGCAAGTTTTTTGTTTGTTTTAACCTTCCTGTTGTGTTCGTTTCATGTTAACTCATTCTGTGTTCCCGGTCCAAAATGACCACCCCATTATAACTGATTTTAAGTCCATAATAATACATATATTATCACCTAATGTTGTGTTATATATTTTTTTTATCAGCTTAAGTTCTTGTGAACATTACAAGTTTTGAACTTCTATTTGCTATTTATGGCCTGTAGGCCTCGTTGGCCTGAGCTCATACAGCTGGTTTCTGAGTAAACCAGCGCTGCGAGAAAAGCACCTTCACTGTTTCCTGGCCTCTCTCCTCCTCACCAGTGTCATGATCAAAGATATGATCAAGAGCCTCGCATACAGCATATCGTTTGGTCACTGTGCTGCCACAGGATGAATTGTGAGCAAGGCCTCAAAAAAATATTTCTATACCAGAGCTGCGAGACGATACATTGTTGAAACAAAGTTGCGATTGTTTGTGAGAATGCCAACAGGTGTGGTTCCCGTGGGGGAAAGATTCTATTGGGGAAAGGTTCTTGTGGGGGTTGCCATGGAAGCCAAGAAGGGGAGTGAGGTGTGTGTTTGGGGGTCTGGGAGAGGAAGCGTGTCCATCTGATGAATGTGCATGTGCCTGAACTCATTTTTATACACTAATTGTAGTCTCACCCATTCATCTCTAATGACCGGTCATTTTTGACCGGGAACACCACAGGTGTACAAAAGTGAAATAAAACACTCTAAATTTACTGAAAATCATCAAAGTGTAATTTGTGTGTTCAGATGCCCTCTGTGGACAAAGTCATGGAACCTTATGACAATCAGATTAAATTAACTACATTTTTCAGAGAGAATTTGTAAATCGGTCCAATTCGACCGGAACACAACAGGAGGGTTAAACCTAACCCTAACCATAACCATTTGGAGTTGATGCCTAACCTTAAGATTTCGGAGTTCATGCCTAAACTTAACCCTAGCCTTAAAAATGCTGAGTTAATACCTAACCTTAAACACTTTGAAAATAGACGGTTGGAACAACTTCGAAATTTCAAGTTTGAGAAACATGGATGAATGGCCAATTCTGGCGTGAGACTGTGAGAGCATGTTCATGCGAGAGGTCCAGGGAAAGATGGTTGAGGGGAGGACTGTTTGGGAGTGTGCGTATGCGTGTGTCTGCATGCCTCTGTGTGCCTCTTTGTGTCTGTGCGCACGTGCAGTTATGGGTTCTCAGAATGGCTCTCAAAGCATATTCCCAAACTCATCTCTCTCATCTAACTGAAGCCATCTAAAGCCGTCTGTGAGGTGAGTCTAGGCGGTCTCATTATGAAGTAGCACCGTTGGTTCTGTACGCCAGAGGATGGCTCAGAGAACACCACTGATGCTGTGCTTTAAGCCCATTAGCATGCTACATCTCCAGGCCCTGTCTTTATGTTTGGCCATGCCCTGAGGGAGATTACCAATGATGCAGATGGGCCTCAATGGGGTACTCAGAAGGATGGATACATCCATTGGCCATAATTGGACACTGCTTTATTTATGAGACAATATGCTGGGATCTCTATCAAATGAGATATAGGGATAATGTAATAACTGTCAGCACATTATCAAGCAGGAACAAAGCTGTAACTCTGACTGCCATCGCGCTGCAATAGGGTGGGCGTGTGTGTGTGTGTGTGTGTGTGTGTGTGTGTGTGTGTGTGTGTGTGTGTGTGTGTGTGTGTGTGTGTGTGTGTGTGTGTGTGTGTGTGTGTGTGTGTGTGTGTGTGTGTGTGTGTGTGTGTGTGTGTGTGTGTGTGTGTGTGTGTGGGTGTGTGTTCATGGGGCGACAGTCAGCCACTTTACTGGCTCTGCTAGTGGTTTTTCATTGCATGGATGGGAAATCTTTCATTTGAGGCCCATTTACTGTCAGGGAGCTTTATCCCTGTCATCTGTCTCGCCACAGTTTGTGCCCTCTGACTGGTAGTCAATAGTAGATCAGCTGTCCAAGATGGCTGCTCCATGGTCTGCCTGTTAGGAAAAGAAGAATTTCGTCTTCTCCAATTGCCAAAGCCCAGCAGGCCACTCCAGTCCAAGCCCTTCCAACCAGTTTCACTAGATGGATGCAGGTTTAATAAGAGTCATCAATGGAGATGGATTAGACTATTTACTAACGTCAGTTATTAGGGTTAAAATGTCCTCAACGTCAAATAATCTTAAATGATGACAAAGTTCCTTCCTGATTCCACTTCACCACTCCGGTACGGAATGAAAACACATTTTTGTATAACCATGGCAGCGATTCATGCCCCACTTACCAAAATTACACTCCCAAATGTCCTGTTACAGTTTTGTGAGTGAAACCCTGTTTTGAGATGAATAAAAGCATCCGCAGGGTATTTGTTGGTACAAAGCGTCTGCGTTGTGGCTGTTAGGTGTGCTACGGATACACTGTTACCTTTCAATCATGTCATTCTGATATTTGACTTTCTTCAGTGTCAGCAGGCCTCAGCTGTTAGTCAGAGAGAGACAGGCGGAGAGAGAGAATAAAATAACAAGAAGTTTTGAACCTGACCTCGATCAATACGCTATTGATTTGCTCAGTTGGGCTTCATAGCTGGAGTTCGGACATTGGAAGTTAGCAGCTGAAGGACTTCGGTACGGAGATGCTGCAATGAATAGGATCTCTCTCAATCACCTTGTAACATCCACTGTTATTGTCTCCACAGCGCAAACAAACTGCGTATATACATTGTTTGTGCAGTCTGGACGTGTGAACTGTGCCTATTATTGAAAGAAATACAAACTGCACACTGAAGATTGCTCTCCAAGTTTTACTGTGCAACGTTTTCGACCCAAAGTTATTTTGTCAAGCTTAACCACCGCAAAAAAAAAGTGTACATTGAATTCTATTCATATTTGTGAATGGAAACAGATGCATTATCCTGCAGCATATTTGTCTGTGTGTTTGCATGCGTATGTGTCTGTTTGCGGTATGTTAACGTATTCATATGAATAGGTTTATGTTAGTTCTAACTCCCTGTTATGGTTATAATGGTTTATACCCCACGGACAGGCGTTTGATTTGACGTGACACATTGCTCAGCTATTTCTATACCCAGATCCTCGAGCGGTTCTGTTTTGTATGAACACTGTAGGTGATGTTCAACATTTATGGTTTACAGAACCCATCATCTATGATTCAACCATGAGAGTCTCTCAGATGTAGAGGGAGCCTCCGCAGGGCATCAAGGCCTTCTGATTACACTTCAGAGCGCGCACGCACGCACGCACGCACGCACGCACGCAACGCACGCACGCAACGCACGCACGCAACGCACGCACGCAACGCACGCACACACACACACACACACACACACACACGCACGCACGCACACACACACGCACGCACGCACGCACGCACGCACACACTCACACACACAGTAACATATGGTAACACACATTAACACACCTGTATCCACATGCATGCACGCACATACACTCACACACAAACAGAAATGCATGAAAACACACACAAACCCACACACTTAAGCAGCTCTATATGCAGCATGGGCATTTATTCAGGTCCATATTTACACATCATTGTTATCTGGACAGTATGTACACACACTCCTATTGGACAGTTGTTTGGCGTGTATGATGTGTGGATAATCGCCTTTTACCGTTGCATCAGCACTTCGCCTCCACACTCAGTGTCTTCCTGTTGTCTCTATGGGTCTCCTCTCCTCAGATTAGTGGAAGACGAAACCACTGCAGCTGGGAAAGAAACTGTAGCATTCCAGTGATCGTACACTTGCACCCTACCTCTCCTTCCAGCCAATGTTTCCACCCATCCAATCTGTTTTAAATCCTTCAAGGGAAGTGTGTGAGTAGGGTTGAGAAGTGGGACACAGCCTGAGCCTTCGTGACTTCCTTCCTACGAGCTGAGATGTTGATAAAGTGAGAGCTCCATTTTTTACCCAAGTGATTCTGCCTTTGAAGACAGATTACCCAGGATTAAACCACCAGGCTCAGTTTGATGGCAATGCCCTTTGGCATGGAGCAAAATGGCATCTGAGGTAAAGCGGGGTGTCCTAATTTCTTTCCCTTCCCCTGCGTCCCAAATGGCACCCTATATCCTACATAAGTGCACTATTTCTACCTTGTCCTTTCTTTCCAGTTCGACTAAGAACACTTTGTTGACAAGCTGTTCTCAGAAGTCGTAACCAAGTCTCATGCTGGTAGCAGTCATGATAGAATATTTATATAAATGTACCCTCTTTTCCCTTTCAATGTTTCAACGTGTTTTTTGATTTTTTTTTTTACACGGGGTTATTTTGTGAACCACGTGTTACTTCTTTGGCAGGGAACAAATGTCATCTCAGGATAGAGGGTTGTGCTCGCTTTTTCCCCTCTCCTCCAGTCTTTCCCCTCTCCTCAAGTCTTTTCAGTTTAACTAGGGACACTACAGTGGCCACAGTAGAAACACGCTGTGCAATCCCCTTTCAATGTTTACATTGCCCAGGGAGCAAATGTCATCTGAGGAGAAAAGATGGGTGTCCACATTTTCCCCCATCTCTTCTATAGTCTTTAATTTCAACTACAAACATTTTTTTTAGCAGGCTATTCTCACCAGCCATAACCAACTCTCAGGCTAGTAGCTGTCATGATAGAATATTGACAAGCTAACCCATATTCATCTTTCAGGGACCTTTTAGACAGAGATAATGATCACAAAATAATATAGTCAGCAGCAATAATGAGCATTAAATTATACTATTTTAACTGTATGTGCTTATCAAAATAAATTGTATTTGTCACATGCGCAGAATAAAACAGGTATAGGCCTTATAGTGAAATGCTTACTTACAATCCCTTAACTGACAATGCAGTAGCGAGGCTACAGTTTAAGTCAGAAGTTTACATACACCTTAGCCAAATCCATTTAAACTCAGTTTTTCACAATTCTTGACATTGAATCCTAGTAACAATGTTCTGTCTTAGGTCAGTTATGATGTCAGAATAATAGTAGAGTGATTTATTTCAGATTTGATTTCTTTCATCACACTCCCAGTGGGTCAGAAGTTTACATACACTCAATTACTATTTGGAAGCATTAACTTTAAATTGTTTAACTTGGGTCAAACATTTGTGGGCAGAACTGAAAAAGCATGTGTGAGCAAGGAGGCCTACAAACCTGACTCAGTTACACCCGCTCTGCCAGGAGGAATGGGTCAAAAGTCACCCAACTTATTGTGGGAAGCTTGTGACAAGTTTGCCTGCTGCTAGCAAGGCATATGCTATGCTAGGCTATGATAAACATAAATCTTCCTAGAAAATCTTCCTATTCATGAAAATCACAAGTGAATATATTGGAACACAGCTTAGCCTTTTGTTAAATCACCCTGTCATCTCATATTTTCTAAATATGCTTTACAGCCAAAGGTAGACAAGCATTTGTGTAAGTTTATCATAGACTAGCATAGCATTATGCCTTGCTAGCAGCAGGCAACCTTGTCACGAAAATCAGAAAAGCAATCAAATTAAATCGTTTACCTTTGATGAATTTCAGATGTTTTCACTCACGAGACTCCCGTTTGTTCTTCACGTTTGGCTGAGAAATCGCCTGGAAATTGCAGTCACGAAAACGGCGGAAAATATTCTAAATTAGATCCATAATATCGACAGAAACATGGCAAACGTTGTTTATAATCAATCCTCAAGGTGTTTTTCTAATATCTATTCGATAATATATCCGTCAGGAAAATTTGTTTTTCAGTAGGACCGATTGGAGTAATGGCTACCTCTGTATTTTACGTGAGAGTCACCCTGGGAGCCATCATGTGACCACTTACGCAATGTAGCCGCATACGGCTATTCTTCAACATCAATGCGTAAAACTACGTCACAATGCTGTAGACACCTTGGGGAATACATAGAAAGCATAAGCTCGTTGATATGACAATCACAGCTCAATAGGGAGTTATTGGAACGCAGCGCTTTCAAAATATGGGGCACTTCCGGATTGGATTTTTCTCAGGCTTTCGCCTGCAACATCAGTTCTATTATACTCACAGACGATATCTTTACAGTTTTGGAAACAGTAGAGTGTTTTCTATCCAAAGCGGTCAATTATATGCACATTCTAGCATCTTGTCCTGACAAAATATCCCGTTTAAAACGGGAACGTTTTTTTTCCAAAAATTAAAATACTGCCCCCAAGTACCAACAGGTTAAAGAAGGTCTGTGAGAGGTCAACAGGTCTGTGAGAGCCAGAAATCTTGCTTGTATCTAGGTGACCAAATACTTATTTTCCACCATAATTTGCAAATAAATTCATAAAAAATCCTACAATGTGATTTTCTGGATTGTTTTTTCTAATTTTGTCTGTCATAGTTAAAGTGTACCTGTGATGAAAATTACAGGCCTCTCTCATCTTTTTAAGTGGGAGAACTTGCACAATTGGTGGCTGACTAATTACTTTTTTTGCCCCACTGTATATGCATATCCTAGCTTCTGGGCCATGAGTGGCAGTTTATTTCAGGCACGCTTTTCCTCCAAAATTCCAAATGCTGCCCCTACCCTAGTGAAGTTAATGACTCCAACCTAAGTGTATGTAAACTTCTGACTTCAACTGTATATAGAAGGGGTATTGGTACAGAGTCTCAACCTGCTTCACCACAGCCCCGTCGTTGAGAATGGGGCGTCACCACAGCCCCGTCGTTGAGAATGCGGGCATGCTCGGTCCTCCTTTCCTGTAGTTCACAATCATCTCCTTTGTCATGATCACGTTAAGGGAGAGGTTGTTATCCTGGCACCTCACGGCCAGGTCTCTGACCTCCTCCCTATAGGCTGTCTCATTGTTGTCGGTGATCAGGCCTACCACTGTTGTCAGCGGCAAATGTAATGATGCTGTTGAAGTCGTGCCTGGCCATGCAGTCATGAGTGAACAGGGAGTACAGGAGGGGACTGTGCATACACGCCTGAGGGGCCCTCGTGTTGAGGATCAGCTTGGCGAATGTGTTGTTACCTACCCTTACCACCTGGGGGCGGCCCGTCAGGAAGTCCAGGATCCAGTTGCAGAGGGAGGTGTTTAGTCCCAGAGTCCTTAGCTTAGTGATGAGCTACGCGGATGCTATGGTGTTGAATGCTAAGCTGTAGTCAATGAACAGCATTCTCACATAGGTGTTCCTTTTATCCAGGTGTGAAAGAGCAGTATGGAGTGCAATAGAGATTGCATCATCTGTGGATCTGTTGGGACGGTATGTGAATTAGGGTGTGCCTAGGGTTTCTGGGATAATGTTGTTGATGTGAGCCTATGGCCAGCTTTTCAAAGCACTTCATGGCTACAGACGTGAGTGCTACGGGTCAGTAGTCATTTAGGCAGGTTACCTTTAGTGTTCTCGGGCACAGGGACTGCTTGACGTGTTGGTATCACAGACTCAGTCAGGGACGGTTTAAAAACGTCAGTGAAGACACTTGCCAGTTGGTCAGCGCATGCTCAGAGCTTATCTTATGTTTACTGTATATTAAATAGCTATATTTAATGTGACAACGCCCGCTCTTATTCACCAGATTGTATAACGGTGAAATGAACACCGGATGTGGTATTTTCAGAACGTCTGCTACGCTTGTTGCATGTGTGCTAACATCTGCAAATCATCCCATCGCTCCATTTATCCTCGCGCCATTACATCCATTTGCCCCCCCCCTTCTCGCTCTCTTTCTCTCGCTCACATAATTCTACATCTGGGCCAAAGTAATTAAACGCCATTCTCCTCCACCATTAGGCAGATAATTAAGTAGGAGGTGTTTGTGTGTGTGTGTGTGCTCCTCTCATTGCTCAGTCTAACGAGAGGTACAACTCTCATCTCATGGCTCGGAGAGGCTACGCAAAATAGCTGTTAGATACCTTGCCTTGCGTCAACCCTCCCCAGATACATCTGGATGGATAGTGATCTCTGTGTCTGTGTGTGTGTGTGTGTGTGGGATGGATAGTGATCTCTCTCTGAGGCAAGGGAAATTAAAATGGCTGCTGTGTTGAGTGAATGGTATCATTAACAGAGTCCCTGTAACAAGGCATCAGCAACACATTAGGTATGAATGAGATAAGTGATGTTTTGTTTTACTGAGGTGAACTCTCTGTGGTGTTTGGATTTGGGTAAATAAGTATTTCAGTGATTGTGTTTTGCAAATGGCATCCTATTCCCCACTACTGTTGTGAAAAAACATAGTGCACTATATAGTGAATAGGGTGCCATTTGGGATGCAACCGTAGTCTCCATTGTACTGTCTCATGATAACTCATAATGATACTATTAGTTAGTTGATATGGATATTTTCCAGGAAAGCAGGATGCTGTTTGAAGTACTGTTGACATCTTAGGCTGGCAAAATGTTTATGGCACTTGTGCATAGCTTTTAGTATTTTATTCCGTTCATAGCTGTACTACTTCAGAAGCATACGGCATGTAGTACATGTACATTTAAATTAAACATCGTCACAGAAAATGAATTAATTTGACGTCAGTCCCACCCACCTCGTTGCAAATCCCAATACAACTCCCAATATAGACTGCTTTGGTTCTCATTAAAGGATCCTATAAGGGATTATTAGGAGTTTACGGTGATATTGAAAATGGTGTTAAGTAACATGATTTCAAATCCTATTAACTGTACTGTATATGGGATCAACAACTAGCTCTCACACTCTCACTTCAGAATTAGACGTTCATCCATGCTTCTCAAACGTCACATTTTGAAGTGTTTAAGGCTTAGGAATTAACTCAGAATTTTTAAGGTTAGTGTTAAGTTTAGTCATCAACTCTGAAATCTTAAGGTTAGGCATCAATTCCAAATGGTTAGGGTTTGGGATAGGCTTAAAACAAACATCGAAAACATGACTTTCTAAGGCTGGGATCAGAGGTAGATCCTTACGCCCAGCTGCCATCACCAACACTCGAGAAAAACTGAAATTAACCTGAGGGTAACAGCGCTCACTGTTGCCCCTAGAGGCCTTTTTCCACGTCATCTCCCGACATCCTCAGACATGGATGGACGTCGAATATTGACTTGTATAAAGGGTGACCTGGCTGAGGATCAAACAGGGGCTATGTCATAGAGAGAAATTAAATACAGAGATACATGTTATCTTGAGAGCTAAAGGACTTATGTAATATCATACAGTGGGTATAGCATCGAGATTATTATGTGGTAGAATGTCCAAATACAGGTGTATGCCGAAGATGTGATTTAAATAAAGAGATCAATTGTGTGTATATATATATATATATATATATATATATATATATATATATATATATATATATATATATATATATATATATATATATACACACACAATTGATCTCTTTATTTAAATCACACATATATATATATATATATATATATACACTACTGTTTATGTCCATCAAAATAACATCAAATTGATCCGAAATACAGTGTAGACATTGTTCATGTTGTAAATTACTATTTTAGCTGGAAATGGCAGAATTTGTTTAATGGAATATCTACATACAGTAGGATGTACAGAGAGAGGCCCATTATCAGCAACCATCACTCCTGTGTTCCAATGGCACGTTATGTTTGCTAATCCAAGTTTATCATTTTAAAAGGCTAATTGATCATTAGAAAACTGTTGTCTGATTAAAGAAGCAATTAAACTGGCCTTCTTTAGAATAGTTGGGTGTCTGGAGCATCAGCATTTGTGGATCCATTACCGGCTCAAAATGGCCAGAAACAAATCACTTTCTCCTGAAACTCGTCAATCTATTCTTGTTCTCAGAAATGTTGGTTATTCCATGTGAGAAATTGTCAAGAAACTGAAGATATTGTACAACTGTGTACTACTCCCTTCACAGAACAGTGCAAACTGTCTCTAACCAGAATAGGAAGAGGAGTGGGAGGCCCCGGTGCAAAACTGAGCAAGAGGACAAGTACATTTGAGTGTCTAGTTTGAGAACAGATGCCTCACAAGTCCTTACCTGGCAGCTTCATTAAATAGTACCCGCAAAACACCAGTCTCAACGTCAACAGTAAAGAGGTGACTCCGGGATGCTGGCAGAGTTGCAAAGAAAAAGCCATATATCAGACTGGCCAATAAAAAGAAAAGATTAAGATGGGCAAAAGAACACAGACACTGGACAGAGATATATATATTTTTCTTTGCAACTCTGCCTAGGAGGCAAGCATCCCGGAGTCGCCTCTTCATATATATATATATATATATATATATATATATATATATATGGGCTAAGGACTTCTTCTCTGGTGGAATTTAAGATAAAATTCTTCAGTGATAGTGTACTCAACAGAGCTGGTCATGGGTGCACCTCAGCCACGCTCAAGGTCGAAAACGATATCTTAACCGCCATTGATAAGAAACAATACTGTGCAGCCGTATTCATTGACCTGGCCAAGACTTTCGACTCTATCAATCATCATCCTCATCGGCAGACTCGATAGCCTTGGTTTCTCAAATGATTGCCTCGCCTGGTTCACCAACTACTTCTCTGATAGAGTTCTGTGTGTCAAATCGGAGGGCCTGTTGTCTGGACCTCTGGCAGTTTCTATGGGGGTGCCACAGGGCTCAATTCTTGGACCGACTCTCTTCTCTGTATACAACAATGATGTCGCTCTTGCTGCTGGTGAGTCTCTGATCCACCTCTACGCAGACGACACCATTCTGTATACTTCTGGCCCTTCTTTGGACACTGTGTTAATTAACAACCCTCCAGACGAGCTTCAATGCCATACAACTTTCCTTCCGTGGCCTCTAATTGCTTTTGAACACAAGTAAAACTAAATGCGTGCTCTTCAACCATTCGCTGCCTGCCCCTGCCCTCGCGTCCAACATCACTACTCTGGACGGTTCAGACTTAGAATATGTAGACAACTACAAATACCTAGGTGTCTGGTTAGACTGTAAACTCTCCTTCCAGACTCACATCAAACATCTCCAATCCAAAGTTAAATCTAGAATTGGCTTCCTATTTCACGACAACGCATCCTTCACTCATGCTGCCAAGCACACCCTTGTAAAACTGACCATACTACCGATCCTCGACTTCGGCGATGTCATTTACAAAATAGCCTCCAAAAACACCTACTCGTAAATTGGATGCAGTCTATCACAGTGCCATCCGTTTTGTCACCAAAGCCCCATATACTACCCACCACTGCGACTTGTACGCTCTCGTTGGCTGGCCCTCGCTTCATACTCATCGCCAAACCCACTGGCTCCAGGTCATCTACAAGACCCTGCTAGGTAAAGTCCCCCCTTATCTCAGCTCGCTGGTCACCATAGCAGCACCCACCTGTAGCACACGCACCAGCAGGTATATCTCTCTGGTCACCCCCAAAACCAATTCTTCCTTTGGCCGCCTCTCCTTCCAGTTCACTGCTGCCAATGACTGGAACGAACTACAAAAATCTCTCAAACTGGAAACATTTATCTCCCTCACTAGCTTTAAGCACCAGCTGCCAGAGTAGCTCACAGATTACTGCACCTGTACATAGCCCCTCTATAATTTAGCCCAAACAACTACCTCTCCCCCTACTGTATTTATTTATTTTGGTACTTTGCAACCCATTATTTCTATCTCTACCTTGCACATTCTCCCACTGCAAATCTACCATTCCAGTGTTTTACTTGCTAAATTGTATTTACTTCTCCACCATGGCCTTTTGTTTTTGCCTTTACCTCCCTTATCTCACCTCACTTGCTCACATTGTATATAGACTTATTTTTCTACTATATTATTGACTGTATGTGTGTTTTACTCCATGCGTAACTCTGTGTCGTTGTATGTGTCAAACTGCTTTGCTTTATCTTGGCCAGGTCGCAGTTGTAAATGAGAACTTGTTGTCAACTTGCCTACCTGGTTAAATAAAGGTGAAATAAAAATAAATATGCCAAATAGAACAACCCCACTAAGAGCCACATCACAGAGAAAGCCTTTATCTAAAACCAAGTGGTTCTTATTATTCTTCCTTGTTCTATATCTCTTCCAACTAGACAAAGAGGACCTCAGGATGTAAAGAGACAGCTCATGCATGTGCTGTACGAACAAGTGTAATAAAGGCTATTTTTTTTTAAAGCCTAATGCTGTCGTCAGCCTGTGAAACGTACGGTGTCCGTCCCAGATGGCACCCTATTCCCCATATATTGCACTACTACCCCATCGGCCCTGGTCAAAAGTAGTGCACTATATAGGCAATAGGGTGCCATTTGACATGCAAACCAAGGGTATGGGCATATGTTTTTGGCCAGGCCTGATTGCCTTCCTGAGCAGTGTAGGGGAGAGGTGAGGAAAGGAGAAAGGAGAGGAGAGGAGAGGAGAGGAGGAGAGGAGGGGAGGAGGAGAGGAAAAGGGGACACCAGGGATTGCACTTAGCTCAGAGTGGATGAAGTAGTCGGAGGTAGACAAAAACATGAGTCATCCTGTCCTGTTCTCTTCCCCAATGCAGAGTGAAATATTATCTATGGCACTCTCTATTCTCTTGTTCTCTCGTTCTACCTCTCTCTCCTAATGTTGAACTCTCGCTCTGTTTCTCTTTCACCCTTTATGTTATTCTCCCTCCCACCCTCCCCACCACTCCTCACCATCCCCTTCCAATGTGCATTGAGGATAACTAGGGTCAAGGATTCGGCTCGTTTGATTCATTGTACGTCTGTTGGGAGTTTACTTTTTGACTCCTTGCTGTGTATGGGTTTATTGTGGTTCATTCAAGCCTGAAATGGGAAATGGAACAAGTGTTGTACTGTGTGTGGATATGCTAATATTGTCTTGTCTGTTCCCCAAGCCGTTGGTGCTTTGAGTCAGGTGCCACATCTTTTTACAGGGTGTTCTTCCCCTGTGAGACTTTCCTCTCATGTTCAGTTCTTTAGAACTGAGAAATAACACTGAAGCATAGGGGGAAATAAGATGAACATAAATGACAGACACATCTCATCCAGACTACCTCCCACTCACTTTTCCACTCTCCAGTTCCCCTGCTCTGACCACCTGTCCACCTGAAGAACAAACACACACACACACACACTTTAGCAGTAGAGTCTGCGTGCAACAGAGAAGTGGGCCGATAACAACCATAATTGCCCTGTTCCATATTCATCAGCTAGTAGGCTTCTTCCTGTGTGAAATGTCAGCGTCGGTACGTCGGGTCGCCCCATACTCCCAGCACGGCCTAATGGAAGCAGCACAGGTGATCCGGGAGAAGGGGAGGGAGGGAGAGAGAGAGAGAGAGGCCTGATTGTGGTCAAAGGGTCCCTGCCACTGCATCCAAAATAAGTCAGGCGGTGCTCACCTGTGTGGAAAAAGCCGTATTTGACATTCCCAGTCAAATTAAAGATATACAGAAACTGTTTGAAGTATTCTTGTTAACCTAGGCAGACCGCAGGGCGTGGTGCATTTTATGCAATACAGTTATCTGTTAGTTTCGTCTTTAGTCCTGGCTTGTTGGTTACCTATTACAGCATAACACTACATAACAATTGTATTATCAAATCACAGTTTATTTCTCACATACCCAGTTCACAAGAAGTGTAAAAGGTACAGTGACTGGCAAGCTCCCTCAACAATGCAGTACAAATATCAACGTCGAAAAATAATCAAAAGTCGAATTAAAAAGTAACAAAGTTGTAACCACAGTAATGCAACTGATATGTACACAATAGGATGTACAGTATACATTATGAATGTGTGGCCAAGTATGATTTACAACATAAAGTGGATGGAATAAATAGTATATTAGTGGAACATTTATGTTTAACTATTAGTCAAAACGTAGACAGACTAGAGTAAAATACAGAGGAGTTTTATATGTGTGTGCTTCGCTTGAGACCTCAACATCATCTGGCAACATGAATAACCAGCCACCTTCATTTGCGCACTAACAGAAACTGTGGTACACCTGGTGGAAGTGTTCTAACTACCTACCTCTTTATGACCATTAACTACTCATACCCACACATTAGCCAATTGGGTAAGCAGTGAGCAAAACGATTACATTTTGTGGACACAGCATCACACTGTCACCTGGCTCAGTGAACCAGAGGGGGAGGCTACCTTTAAACAGGGGGCAATCGGCTGGGGCTTCACGGCAAAGTAATTGTCTATTGTCCTCTAAATGAGCTGCCAATCAGGCTCAAGCCGGTCGGGCGGGAGACGTGTGTGGGATGAGAGGCAGGTGTGAGCGATTACTGTTTTTCTACCGCTTACGTGTTGTTTGGTGAAAACAAAGTGAAGTAGTGGTTTAAATGGGTGGACTGTGGGTGAGCGTTAATGGTCACTTTGTGGTACTTGAACAGGCAGTAAACCAGGCCACTCATTAGGACAATAGATGTGCTAAAGAGATCAATCAAACTCAACCAAAACAATGGAAATGCCATGGCAACGTCGCTTACATGTGGGGAAAATGTGTCTACATTTTTACTATTGTTTATGTGCATTTCACACGATGTTAATTAAGGTAAAAATCTGAATATAATGCTTATGTGATGTCAACCCCAACACATGTTCATGTCGTCATCACCAATCAACTGCGTTACACTTAAAAACAGCTTTAAGTAACACCACCGATTTCTATATGGCAAGCTATGCTACCAGTTTACGAATGGGAGTTAGCATTTAGCTGATTTTGTTTCTAACCCTGAAAATGACTATTTCTAAATATTATGCAGCGGAAACAGCCACATATATACAAATTGTATTTTAGTAACCACATTGGGGGCCTGCTGGAACGCAAAAATCATGACTGATTTGACGAATATCCACTTTGTGAGATCAGATTTTTGGAATGTGAGCCGGTGACAGTGTCCTTGTTTTGCATTCCGTTGATCTCTCTACCGCATGTAGGCTATAGAGTGGTCCAAGTTGTCCTCTCATCACAAGGTATGCACAGCAGTTACTGGTCATACAGTGGCTTCACGCAGTATTCACACCCCTTGACTTTTTACACGATTTCTTGTGTTACAGCCTGAATTTCAAATCTATTCAATTGAGATTTATACCCCATAATGTCAAAGTGCAATGATGTTTAAAAAAAATTCTTAACACATTTTGTCATTAAGTATTGAACCCCTTTGTTATGGCAAGCCTAAATAAGTTCAGGAGTAAAAATGTGCTTAACAAGTCACATATAATAAGCCACATAATAAATCATAGACTCACTCTCTGTCCAATAATTAGGTTTCACTTTCTTTTAACTTCCTCATCTGTAAGGTCTCTCAGTCAGAGCAGTGATCCCCAAACACAGATTCCTCCACAAAGTCGAGGGAGGTTTTCCAATGCCTCACAAAGATGGGCACCTATTGGTAGATGGGTACAAATACAAAAGAAGCAGACATTGAATATCCTTTTGAGCACGGTGAAGTTTTTAATTACACTTTTGACGGTGTGTCAATACACCCAGTGTATAGTTTCCGGAGAGGAAGGAAACCGCTCAGGGATTTCACCATGAAGCCAATGGTGACTATAAAACAATCACGGAGTTTAATGGCAGTGATAGGAGAACATTTAGGATGGATCAACAACATTGTGGTTACTCCACAATACTAACCTAATTGACATAGTGAAAAGAAGGAAGCCTGTACAGAATAAAAAATATTCCAAAGCAGGCATCCTGTTTTCAATAAGGCAATAAAGTAAAACATCAAAAAATGTGTCGAAGAAATGAACTTTATATCCGGAATACAAAACGTTATGTTTGGGGCAAATCACTGAGTACCACACTTCTTATTTTCAATCATGTTGGTGGCTGCATCATGTTATGGGTATGCTTGTCATCGGCAAGGACTAGGGAGTTTTTTCATGATAAAATAAATGGAATACAGCAAAGAACAGGCAAAATCCTAGAGGAAAACCTGCTTTCCACCAGACACTGGGAGACAAATTCACCTTTCAGGAGGACAATAACTTAAAACACAAGTACAAATGTACACTGGAGTTGCTTACCAAGACGACATAGAATGTTCCTGAGTGGCCTAGCTACAGTTTTGACTTAAATGAGCTTGAAAATCTATGACAATACTTGAAAATGGCTGTCTAGCAATGATCAACAACCAACTTCACAGAGATTGAAGAATTGTTAAATAATTATGTGTAAATATTGCACAATCCAGGTGTGCAAATCTCTAAGAGACTTACCCAGAAAGACTTGCTGCCAAAGGGGATTCTGACATGTATTGACTCAGGGGGTTGAATACTTATGCAATCAAGATACATTAGTGTTTTATTTATTTATTTTTACAAATGTGACCCACCAGATCAATGTTCTCGATGGTTAACGTTATATCTTGAAAAAAAAACAGGGGTGGCAAGGACACATAATGAGCAGCTCATGTTATTGACAGAAGCATGCTACATGGCAGACCAATCTGAACTTATCTCTCAGCATGTCCAGCCCACCCATTATCTCTGCCAATTATGGCTAACGGGGAAGGTTCCTGGCTTTTTCCATGGCTAAACCAACTAGGCTTAGCATTTATCAATGCTATTTGTATTTACAGATGGCGTACAAGTTTGTTATTAAGGTGCATTAAAGTACACATTTCCAGAAAGCATTTCTGCCAGAAAACGTATGTTGATAAAAATAAAATACAAACTATGTTCAAATCACTCTCCTGTGAAGTAGTGACATGCGACATATGCTTAGCTTTCTGAAACTGGTCACAAATGTTGTCATTTTAGTCCAATTTGACATTACAGAGTATTTTGTGTAGATCGTTGACAAAAAAAGACAAATAAATAAATTTTGAATCAACTTTCTAACAAAACAAGATGTGGAAAAAGTTAAGGGAAGCTGAATTCTTTCCGAGGGCACTGTAATGTATTTCCTTTGTAATTGTTTTGCTCCCTGTTTCTAGGGCTGTTGATGAGGTCCTTTATGTTAGGTGGAAGTAGCGGCCATTTTGACTTATATCAGGCAATACTTTGGTCTTTTTCATACCACAATAACAGTAGCTGTGCTTCATGTGTGGCACGATTGTGGTGCAAGGCGACATCAGCATATTACTAGCATGATGGGTTTTCACCACATGGCCACCCTATAAGCAATCATATCTTTCCTCTCACCTGCGGTTCTCGGTGTGAATTACCCTGCAACGACCCGTTGATACCCCCAACAAGTCACAATCTATATCTCACATATTGCCAGCAGCAAATCGTTCACCACAGCTATTATGACAAAGCTGGAGCAGTGGCAGAGAGCAGATTTTTATACAGTAGAGTAGCTACATAGCAGATAGCATATGCACACGCACACACACACACACACACACACACACACACACACACACACACACACACACACACACACACACACACACACACACACACACACACACACACACACACACACACACACACACACACACACACACACACACACACACACACACACACACACACACACACACACACACACACACACACACACAATAGGCTACTAGACTATGCTTCAGAAAGGGAGGGGCAGGTCGCCTAAAAATAACGGTTCCTGTCCCGGAACAGTCTGGATCACTTTTGTTCTGATTCTGTTCCTCAAAATGTTTTGTTGTTTTCCGATTTTTGGTTCTGTTCCCTGAACCGGTTCCAACCCCTGTATTAAAGTATGTTTAACAAGACATCAACATTGTGTCATATTTCCTCAATACACAATTATATGCAACAATAACTACATTTGGCCTCTGAAGATGAATAAAAAAGAATATGGTCGGTAAATGTCTGATATCTGCAGGTGTTTTGAAAATGATATGGTTGAAATATTTTCTTAAATGCTTTGACCCATCACAAGTGAAAAACTGTCTTAAGCAATTAGTAATGTGTGATGTTGGAATACTGTGAGTACTGTTTGATGTGTGATTACCATACTAGCCGAAACAATGATTCAAGCTTTGGGAAAACTCTATAACACGGACCAAGCCTTATTCACAGTGGACAAATACTGTAAGTGTAGTACTAGTGTAGTTGCTGGCCCTTGGGGGCAACCTATTTTCACTTAGGGCAATGTTCTGTACTTTGTCTGTATAGAAATGAAGACATGTCAACTCTGGAGGCAATGTATTCCCCATGCCCATGTGTGGACTAGAGAGGAAAGATTCATCAATTCACACCGCCATTTAAAAAAAGTAATATCTCTAGGCAAGGCAGCTAGAGAGAGTTCTCCCTTTGTGCTGCCTGGGAACCGTGTGCTTAGCTTACAGCTGAGCTCTGATTGCAGGAGGCAGGTAGAGAGCAATGTCAGGTTTGGGGGGGTGGACTAGGCAGGTAGAGAGCAATGTCAGGTTTGGGGGGGGTGGTCTAGGCAGGCAGAGAGCAATGTCAGGTTTGGGGGGGTGGACTAGGCAGGCAGAGAGCAATGTCAGGTTTGGGGGTGGACTAGGCAGGCAGGAGCAATGTCAGGTTTGGGGGTGGACTAGGCAGGTAGAGAGCAATGTCAGGTTTGGGGGGGTGGTCTAGGCAGGCAGAGAGCAATGTCAGGTTTGGGGGTGGACGAGGCAGCCAGAGAGCAATGTCAGGTTTGGGGGGGGTGGACTAGGCAGGCTACCCAGCGACACCATTTTTCATCAACTAAAGAAGACAGATCAGTAGTGCGAAGAGAGATGGTTGAGTTGTTAGTTGTGTACTGTAGGTATGGCATTTGATGATCTCCCTGCTGAAGTGGTTATCTGTGGCCTAGCAGGAGTGGGAGCCTAGGTGATTTTTCCTTGGCTTAATAAGACATCAGTAGTGGGATGAGGAATGGCCGAGTGGCCCTGCTAGTTTATCGCTGGACTCTGGTGTTAAATGAGAGGTCTGGTCTGTAGCTCTGTACTGTGCTGCAGCACACCCAATGGGAGCAAGGTGATTTCTCCTCAGCTCAATAAGACAGTAGTGGGATGAGGGATGGCAGTTCACCGCTGGATAGCGGTGTCAAATGAGTGCTCTGGTCTGTAGCTCTGTACCATTGCAGCAGTTTTCTCTGTATTGCTGTGAGTGTGAGGATTGCTAAGCTAGCTCCCTCTACGTAGCTGGTTCACGCCAGGTTCTTCTTCTTCTCCTCCTTCTTCTCCTCCTTCTTCTCCTTCTTCTTTCTTCTTCTTCTGAAGTGTTGGAGTTAGGCCTCATTCCTATGGTTTGGGACTACCTAGACTACGCAGCGGCATGACGTTTCATCAACTAAAAAAGACATCAGTATACCAGGATGGGAGATGGTCCGGTTTTCTGCTTGATGTAGGTGTTAAATGTAGCTCTGTAGCTCTGTACCCTGCTGCAACAATTCAGTTCTGTGTGTGATTGTGAGCACGGCTCAGGTATTTCTCCTATCCAGTCCAAACAGGTTTTTATTTGTATTTTTTTACAGTCGGGATGCTGGTATTACTGAATAAGAGGTTGGGTCTAGTCTGTAGCTCTGTACTACTCTGCAGTACAGATGTAGGATCTTAATTTGACCATGTTTGCTAAAGCAGGAAAATAATCCTGCAGCAACAGGAAATGTGAATTTATGTGGATTATAATTGAGGGACTTTTTTTTGTAGGTGTTGATACATTGTTTGTAAATGGAAATTGCAAACCTTTTTTAACATCAAAATACACTACAAGTTTTACATTTCCTGCACTATAGGAAGCTTATCTTGCAACATGGTGATCAAATTATGATTATACATCTGTTTTTCTATATAGTTCAGGGAGCCCCTGGTTATTGTTAGTGTATTATATACTGGATGGGTTTGGTCTGTAGCTGTGTAGCTCTATATCCCTCTGCAGTAGTTCTGGTTTTGCTCAGATAGCTCCCTCTATTTAGCCGTCCCTCTATTTAGCCGTTCGTCACAGATTCTTGCTTCTTATTATAAAGTGGAGGGAGGTAAGCCTCATTCATAAGGTCTGGGCCATGTTTCCCCATAGCGATGGACTTTAGGCTTACGACTGCTTTAACGATGCATCGTAAAAATTAAAGGCCGGAGATGTCACACCCATTTCCCAAAACACCACACAGTGCACTCGTTACAAAGTAAAACCGAACTGTGTCATTACTGGAGCTGTCTAGTGCTGAAAATGATTCCAGAATATAGGCTAAAGAGCTCGCTGTAGCTCTTAAATTATTTATGACTGTTCAGAATATTTCTGTTGTTGACACAATACAATTTTCCCACCAAGATAAGAAATATTCTGTAGCCTATTATGTGTTTAAGTGTTTGTGTTCTGTTTTCCTTCTGTTATGTATTCTAAGTGTTTCCTCGTGCTATTTTGTATGCGATGTTTGATTATGTAAATTCTGCATTTCTTCAGTTTTTGTAAACTGTGAGCAAGAATAAATAAAGACAAAGTCAAAGTCGTTCGTTCCCTTGTTCGTATCAATGTGACCTAAAAATAAGATATGATGGCAATTTCTTTCACAATTGCTCAACAAATTACATTTACATTTAAGTCATTTAGCAGACGCTCTTATCCAGAGCGACTTACAAATCATTGTAGCCTATAATGGCTGGCAGGAATTGAGGTTCAAATTATTATATATAATTTTATTGAACCTTTATTTAACTAGACAAGTCAGTTAAGAACAAATGATTGGACAATCGACAGTCTACCAGGTTGTTCAGGGGCAGAACATTGTTACCCTGTCAGCTCGGGGATTCGATCCAGCAACCTTTCAGTTATTGGCCCAATGCTCTAACCACTAGGCTGCCTGCCGCCCCTGAAATAGATCTACAGATATTCTACAATGAAACAATTGAAATGATACAAATAATTGACCATGAAGTAGCAAGTTAAGCGACGTTGCCACAGACCTAATATGTTGACCTTTACATTACCGCTTAGGCTAAAGTGAAATGGGTGAGTTTTTAGATCATAGAAGCCTATAGGCCTAATAGGTCCGAATATTGCAGTATCTCAGATGTAGCCTATTGGATTAATACTAGAAATATCTATCGATTACACATACTGTAATGAGTTTCCTCCTCTTCTTCCGAAGAGGAGAGGCGAAACGGTTCAGAGGACCAATACGCGGCGTGGTAATTTTCCATGGTACTTTTTAATGCTATAAGGTACACATAAACAAACTAACAAAACAAGAAATGTGAAAACTCAAAAAACAGTCCTATCTGGTGCACACACAGAGACAGGAAACAATCACCCACCAACACACAGTGAAACCCAGGCCACCTAAGTATGATTCTCAATCAGAGACAACTAATGACACCTGCCTCTGATTGAGAACCATACTAGGCCGAAACATAGAAATTCCCAAAACCTAGACAAACAAACATAGACTGCCCACCCAACTCACGCCCTGACCATACTAACTAAATACAAAAACACAGAAAATAAAGGTCAGAACGTGACAGTACCCCCAAAGGTGCGGACTCCGGCCGCAAAACCTTGACCTATAGGGGAGGGTCTGGGTGGGCGTCTGTCCGCGGTGGCGGTTCTGGCGCGGGACGCGGACCCCACTTCACCATTGTTTTAGTCCGCCTCATTTTCCGCCTCCGTGGCTTTCTCACCATGGCAACCCCTCTCAATGACCCCACTGGACAGAGGGGCAGCTCGGGACAGAGGGGCAGAAGCTCTGGACAGAGGGGCAGGGGCTCTGGCGCCTCTGGGCTGAGGGGCTCTGGCGCCTCTGGGCTGAGGGGCTCTGGCGCCTCTGGGCTGAGGGGCTCTGGCGCCTCTGGGCTGAGGGGCTCTGGCGCCTCTGGGCTGAGGGGCTCCGGCAGCGGCGCCGGACAGGCGGGACGCTCCGGCAGCGGCGCCGGACAGGCTGGAGGCTCCGGCAGCGGCGCCGGACAGGCGGGACGCTCCGGCAGCGGCGCCGGACAGGCGGGACGCTCCGGCAGCGGCGCCGGACAGGCGGGACGCTCCGGAAGCGGCGCCGGACAGGCGGGACGCTCCGGAAGCGGCGCCGGACAGGCGGGAGGCTCCGGCAGCGGCGCCGGACAGGCGGGACGCTCCGGCAGCGGCGCAGGACAGGCGGGACGCTCCGGCAACGGCGCAGGACAGGCGGGACGCTCCGGCAGCGGCGCAGGACAGGCGGGACGCTCCGGCAGCGGCGCCGGACAGGCGGGACGCTCCGGCAGCGGCGCCGGACAGGCGGGACACTCCGGCAGCGGCGCCAGACAGGCGGGACGCTCCGGTAGCGGCGCCGGACAGGCGGGAGCACCTGCAGAGAGGAGACAGAGAGACAGCCTGGTGCGTGGAGCTGCTACAGGAGGCAGCGGCGCCGGACAGGCGGGACGCTCCAGCCGCGGCGCCGGACAGGCGGGAGGCTCCGGCAGCGGCGCCGGACAGGCGGGAGGCTCCGGCAGCGGCGCCGGACAGGCGGGAGGCTCCGGCAGCGGCGCCGGACAGGCGGCCGGCAGCGGCGCCGGACAGGCGGGAGGCTCCGGCAGCGGCGCCGGACAGGCGGGAGGCTCCGGCAGCGGCGCCGGACAGGCGGGAGGCTCCGGACAGGCGGGAGGCTCCGGCAGCGGCGCCGGCAGCGGCGCCGGACAGGCGGGACGCTCCGGCAGCGGCGCCGGACAGGCGGGAGCACCTGCAGGGAGGAGACTGAGAGACAGCCTGGTGCGTGGGGCTGCCACAGGAACTACCAGGCTGGGGAGACTTTCAGGAGGCTTGGTGTTAGTAAGGAGCCTGAAAGACCGGGCTGTGGGGAGCACTGGAGCTCTGGTGCGCAACCTTGGCACCACTTCCCCAGGCTGGACAACTACTCGAGCCCGGACCCTCCAGAGTGCAGGCACAGGTTGAACCGGGCTGTGGGTAAGCACGGGAGATCTAGTGCTTACTACACGCACCTCTCCCCTAGGCTCCACTCCCACAGTTGCCCGGTACGAGCGGAGCGCAGGCAGAGGACGCACTGCACCCTCCCAGCGCCCCGGAGACACAGCACGCAGAGCCGGCGCAGGATAACCTGGACCAAGACTGCGTACCGGCGACCAGACCCGCTGAGCAGGCACCATACGCCCGGCTCAATGCCCACACTCGCATGGCACTCTCGGGGCTGCCCTATAGCGCACCGGGCTATGGACACGCACTGGCGACACCGTGCGCTCAACCGCATAACACGGTGCCTGACCAGTAATGCGCTGCTTATCATAAGCACGAGGAGTGAGCTCAGGTCTGCTACCTGGCTTAGTACCACACCTCGTGTGCCCCCAAAAAAAAAATTTGGGGCTGCCTCTCGTACCTGTCGCACTGCCGTGCTGGCTCCTCATATTGCCGCCGCTCAGCTTTCGCTGCCTCCAGCTCTACTTTGGGGCTGCGATTTTCCCCAGCCCGTGCCCAGGGTCCTCTCCGTTCAGTATCTGCTCCCATGTCCAGGAGTCCTGTGATGGTGGCCTCTGTTGTTGATGCTGCTGCTGCTGTCGTCGCTGTCCTTTACCACGCCGCTTGGTCCGATTGTGGTGGGTGATTCTGTAATGAGTTTCCTCCTCTTCTTCCGAAGAGGAGAGGCGAAACGGATCAGAGGACCAATACGCGGCGTGGTAATTTTCCATGGTACTTTTTAATGCTATAAGGTACACATGAACAAACTAACAAAACAAGAAAATGTGAAAACTCAAAAAACAGTCCTATCTGGTGCACACACAGAGACAGGAAACAATCACCCACCAACACACAGTGAAACCCAGGCCACCTAAGTATGATTCTCAATCAGAGACAACTAATGACACCTGCCTCTGATTGAGAACCATACTAGGCCGAAACATAGAAATTCCCAAAACCTAGACAAACAAACATAGACTGCCCACCCAACTCACGCCCTGACCATACTAACTAAATACAAAAACACAGAAAATAAAGGTCAGAACGTGACACATACATTCAAGTGGTGTCAATATTTAGCATAATAATCTAGCTATTATCTAATTTAGTTAAATTCATTAAAAAAATGTTTGCTTGTTTACAGGGCTGGCTCATTTTTGCTATGTGGCAGAGAAAAGCATTTGGCAGTTTTGCAGTTCATTTCCTGCAATTCTACCCATGTTGCTATGGCTGGAGATAAATGTTTTTAGTTTTCAAGCTAATTTCCTGCAATTCTACCTATGTTGCTATGGATGGAGATAAATGTTTTTAGTTTTCAAGCTAATTTCCTGCAATTCTACCCATTTTGCCATGATTTATGCCATGTTAATGATATCTGAGTGAGAGTGACTTGCAAAATCAGTGTCGGCCCCAAGGATTTCAGGGCCCCTGGGCACGTGCCCTGTGTGACCGGTCGGTATTCGACCATGATTATGACAAGTTTAGATAGCTTGCTAGACTAATTTACCAATCTAAAAATTCTTAGCTGACATGGCTAATTGAGTCCCTGTCAGTGACTGACATAACAAGAGAAAAACTGATGATAAACAACCAGATTTTGAACTTGCACATTGTGTTTTGTACTATTCTAACTCTCAACAGTAAATTGAGTTCCCCCCTAAAAGTATTTTTTGGGGGGGTTGGGGGCCCCCTAGCGGCCTGGGGCCTTAAGCGACAGTTTATTATGCCTTTATTATGTCTCTTATGCCTGGAGTTGGCCCTGCTTGTTTATAACATTGCAAACTTCTTAGGCTATTTATGTTAAAACTATGAAGTTTTAGGCAACCAGGGAGACAGATAAACATCTTAATTCTATGTTTGCTAAGATTTTCTGTGTATAAAGGAGGGCAAACGTTATCTAACGGCTTACATAGCTGTTCTTCCATTGGTCTGAGGCAGGCGTTTAGATTAGAGGCGATTTCAAGTGCAACATTAATAAAGTCAGTTTTGGGGAAACGTCTCGGAATTCTCTTACGAAGGTTCTAACAATGAACTTATCCTTAAGATGCTTTAGGGAAACCGAGCCCTGATTTGTAGTTCTATACTGTTCTGCAACACTTTTCTCTGTGAGAATGTGTGCATTGCTTGGCTTGCTACTCACTCCCTCTATCAAAAAGAAAAGATGTGTTATTGTCACATACACCGGATAGGTGCAGTGAAATGTGTTGTATTACAGGGTCAGCCATAGTAGTACGCAGTGATATGAAGTACCTAAGTAAAAATACTTTAAATTACTACTAAAGTTGTTTTTTGGGGTATCTGTACTTTTTCTATTTTTGACAACTTTTACTTTTACTTCATTACATTCCTTACTTTTTACTCCATACATTTTCTCTGACACCCAAAAGTACTTCATACATTTGAAATGCTTAGCAGGACAGGAAAATTGTCCAATTCACGCACTTATAAAGAGAACATCCCTGGTCATCCCTATTGTCTCTGATCTGGCAGACTCACTAAACACAAATGCTTAATTTGTAAATCAGGTCTAAGTGTTGGAGTGTGCCCCTGGCTCTCCGTAAATTTAAAAAACAAGAAAATTGTGCCGTCTGGTTTGCTTAATATATGCAATTTTTAATTATTTATACTTTTGATTTTTACTTTTGATACTTAAGTATATTTTTGCAATTACTTTGACTTTTGATACTTAAGTACATTTAAAATCAACTACTTTTAGACATTTACTCAAGTAGTACTTCACTGGATGACTTTTACTTGAGTCATTTTCTATTAAGGCATCTTTACTTTTACTCATGTATGATAATTGAGTACTTCTTCCGCCACTGGTAGTACGGTACCCCTGTCGTAAATTAGGGTTAAGCGCCTTGCTCAAGTGAATTTCGACTTATTTTTCATCTTGTTGACTTTCGGTTACTGGCCCAACACTCTAGCTGCTAGGTTAGCTCCCACCCCATCTATCCGGTTCACACAAATTCTTAGTTCTTATTAAACAGTGAAGGGAGGCAGGCCTCATCTATAAGTCATGTTGCTCTGCTGCATTTTTAATCCATCAAACGGACGGCCAGGTTTCAATTGCCGCCTGTCAGTTTAGATTTTCTGAATCATTCATTATTAATTATGTTAGTCAGGCTGTGGAGTGGTATGAAGATATGAAATGGGTGGATCATAGTTATGTTGAGGTTTGGAAACGGGCAGCTCCAGGTCCGTGTGTGCAGGTAAAATGGGTTTGTCATGTAGAAGTTTGACATCTGACGGTCCATGTAGTATACCAGGGCCTGGTTTCCCGATAGTGATGGAACTTAAAGCTTATGAGTGTTTTAACCTTTTTCTGCAGTGGGCTGAATCAGGGTCTAGTGTTTCTTGGTAGTCTTAAACAAATCTACTTTGAAACAGAAGTATACGCCTCACACACATGGTTATGGGCTTCAAAAAATGGAATATATTCAATGTTGAATTTGCATCCTAATATTGCACTTTATATACATCACAGAGACTGATATATAACAAAACTATTTGTCATATAAACACTTTTTTTTAAAGTAGTGTTTATTAATTATGAAATTCTGAAAAATATGAATAGCATTCCACCCATGAGACCACTAGAGGAACGGGTTTTAATAATGCATCTTTCCTACAACTACCGGAGATGTAACGTGTTTCCCAAAGCACCATGCAGAGAGAACGTTCGCTCAGTGCTTCGTTCTGGCATATGTCCATAGTGATAGGATCGAAGGAAAGGCAGTGCTGATCTCAGATCAGCTTTCTCCAGTCAAATTTGACCTGAACATTATAATTATTTCACAATGTTGACGATGGATAAGCTCTTGGAGAGACATTATCACCTATGGCTGCAAATATTGAGGCGGTCTATTATATTTCTTACCCTAAAATAATGAGCTAAATCAAGATTTGGCACATAATTACATGGAATGAACAGGAAATTGATTTAAATACCATTGAAATAGGCCTTCAAATAGACCTAATTAGACTTTACTGTAGGTAGGTGAATTCAAGTACCTGTGGATATATTTCAAGGCCTACTTTCAAACTCAGTGCCTCCTTGCTTGACCTCAGGCAAAAAGTTGTAGACATCCACAGGTACCACGTTCATCTGTACAAACAATAGTACGCAAGTATAAACACCATGGGACCACGCAGCCGTCATACCGCTCAGGAAGTAGACGCGTTCTGTCTCCTAGAGATCAACGTATTTGGTGTGAAAAGTGCAAATCAATCCCAGAACAACCGCAAAGGACCGTGTGAAGATTTTGGAGGAAACAGGTACAAAAGTGTGCACAGTGTATATCCACAGTAAAACGAGTCCTATATCGACATAACCTGAAGGCAAGGAAGAAGCCACTGCTCCAAAACCACCATAAAAAAGCTAAACTACGGTTTGCAACTGCACATGGGGACAAAGATTGTACTTTTTGTAGAAATGTCCTCTGGTCTGATGAAACAAAAATAGAACTGTTTGGCCATAATGACCATCGTTATGTTTGGAGGAAAAAAACGGAGCTCGCAAGCCGAAGAACTCCGTCCCAGCCGTGAAGCACGGGTGCGCCAACATCGTGTTGTGGGGGTGCCTTGCTGCAGGAGGGACTGGTGCACTTCACCAAATAGATGGAATCATGAGGCAGGAAACGTATGTGGATATATTGAAGCAACATCTCAAGACATCAGTTAAAGCTTGGTCGCAAATGAGTCTTCCAAATGGACAATGACCCCAAGCATACTTCCAAAGTTGTGGCAAAATGGCTTAAGGACAACACAGTCTAGGTATTGGAGTGGCCATCACAAAGCCCTGACCTCAATCCTATTGAAAATCTGTGGGCAGAACTTAAAAGCGTGTGTGAGCAAGGAGGCCTACTAACCTGACTCAGTTACACCAGCTCTGTCAGGAGGAATGGGCCAAAATTCACCCAACTTATTGTGGGAAGCTTGTGGAAGGCTACCCGAAACGTTTGACCCAAGTTAAACAATTTAATGGGAATACTACAAAATACTAATTGAGAGTATGTAAACTTTTGACCCACTGGGAATGTGATGAAAGAAATAACAACTGAAATAAATAATTCTCTCTACTATTATTCTGACATTTCACATTCTTAAAATAAAGTGGTGATCCTAACTGACCTAAGACAGGGACTTGTTACTAGGATTTAATGTCAGGAATTGTGAAAAAGTGAATGTATTTTAAATGTATTTGGCTAAGGTGTATGTAAACTTCCGACTTCAACTGTATGTGAAATAATCTTTCTGTAAACAATTGTTGGAAAAATTACTTGTGTCATGCACAAAGTAGATGTCCTAACCGACTTGCCAAAACTATAGTTTGTTAACAAGAAATTTGTGGAGTGGTTGAAAAACAAGTTTTAATGACTCCAATCTAAGTGTATGTAAACTTCCGACTTCAACTGTATATTTTAATGCAGTTATTAATCTGTTCATCTGGAGCATCTTGTCATCCCTTGATTGATTGTAACAACTGCAAAGACATCGGCAAACTTTGTATTTGTACTCAACTTTGTTGTTCACTTATCGGCGGACAGATAAACATCTCGAGTCTACTCTATTAAACAGCCTACAAATCAGTCTGCTTGAAATATCCAGTGAAATGCTTCTATCAATTGTTACTATTATTCTTTGTTTTGTTACCTTCATTTAACTAGGCAAGTCAGTTAAATAACTAATTCTTATTTTCAATGACTCCAAATACAGAGTCCAGAGAGCTGTCAGGTGGAGTGTTGTCTGGCACTTTTTAAATTCACCCTGGTCCCTGTCTTTTTTTGTTTGCCAGTGTCAAATGTGGCATCGTTAAGTGAATGTTTAGCTGAGCTGTATTGTGTATAAAGTGACGTGGTAAAAAGGGTGGGGGGGGGGATCTAACGACTCACTTAGCTTTTCTACTAGTGGTCTGAGGCAGGCGGTAAATAATGAGCGTTTTCAAGTACGATTTTAGTAACGATTGTTTTGGGAAACAGCTCAGACACCTAATGATGCTCCTACCAAAGGTTCAAATGATGAAGTTCGCCTGAAGATGCTTTTGGAACCCGGACCCAGATTGTCTGTTAAACTCAAGACTTGTGTTAGCCATCTGACCTTAGACCTTAGCTCTGGGAACTACTACTCTTTTCACTGAACCTCTACAACACAAGAAAAATGTTGACTCTATTATGGTTCTTTTGGGGGCTGATCCGCCATCAATCATGAGTCCTCCAGTAGTTTCATGACTTCTCTCCACTGTGTTTTATGGACAGGTTTAGGTGAGAGGAAGATAGTTTGACAGTCTGTTCCCCAGTCTGTCTGTGTCTTTGTGTGTCACATTAAAGAGTGTGATGGCTGTGTTAGAAGTGTAACGTTGACTGCGTCAGAGCCCAGGAGCTGAGAGCTGAGGATTCACAGTAGCATCGGTGGAGTGTGGAGTGTGGAGTGTGGAGTGTGGAGTGTGGCAGATAAAACAACAATGCTATTGAACACACATGCGTGCGGAAGCACACGTTCGCGCACACACACACACACACACACACACACACACACACACACACACACACACACACACACACACACACACACACACACACACACACACACACACACACACACACACACACACACACACACACACACACACACACACACACACACACACACACACACACACACACACACACACACACACACACGCCTTGAAGCTGACTTTAAAGAATGCTTCAAGTGCTGTTTACTGTTCTGCTGTCGATATTGTTGTTGTGATGCTTTCTCGTCTTGGGACGTCTGCGTCGCTCGTTCCTCTCCTGTGTCTTACTTCTACAGCTCCACCATGCCCCAGAACGTTTTTACCCTTCTTCTAAATCTCTCTTTAAAAGCATCCACTTCAAACAAGGAGAAGTCTGTGCCGTTTGTGTGTGAGAGGTTTTAATATTGAATTATCACTCTCAAATGGCTTGTTATTTTTCTCTTAATGCCCTAATGGAAATAGAGGAAACCAAATGAACCTTGGTATCAAAGGGAACTGGGTTTGCCTTCAAAGTCAAATGGGTAGTCTTTTCCTCCTCATATGTATTCCATTTCAACCCTTTACTATCAAAAACAATGGCGGGATATGTTTAGCATCACAATTGTAACGTTTTTTATTTTTTATTTTGATACAATTATATCGCTTTGTCTATCAGAGACAATGGTAGCAGTAGAATTATTCTCTACTTTTAAAAGGTGTCTATGGATTTAAAAAAATGTTATGTGTCTTTGAATAAAAGATCCTAGCTCTCAATCACCATTCACTCACTGATGTCAACACATCTCCGTTCCAATAACCAACCTGCCATGTAGATGGAGAGGACCGTAACTCCCCCTGCACCCTCTTCTGTTCTCTGGCATTCAAGACCCGCGGGCGGCACTCAGATTGCCTCAGCTCTGCCTCCGCTTGCATGCACACACGTGCACACACACACACACACACACACACACACACACACACACACACACACACACACACACACACACACACACACACACACACACACACACACACACACACACACACACACACACACACACACACACACACACACACACACACACATATATAGCTTCAGATACGTCATCTGTCACACAGTCACCTCAGAGAAATCAAAATGTGAAACTCTAATTAACTTTGATCCTGACGAGTGTTAATTACCAACTCACCACATGGCCTGTCTAAAGTTAGATGCTTATTGGATAAGTCAGAGCACAGACGATATGAGATTGAGTTCTGAGTGAGCCGCTGTGCCAGTAGCAGAATGCATACCTATACGCTGTGGTAGAGGCTGTAGCAAGGGTGTGTGTGTGTGTGTGTGTGTGTGTGTGTGTGTGTGTGTGTGTGTGTGTGTGTGTGTGTGTGTGTGTGTGTGTGTGTGTGTGTGTGTGTGTGTGTGTGTGTGTGTGTGTGCACGGCGTGACTGGCATGCAGAAGAGTTACACAGCAGGATTCAAATGTCTGATTCCCAGTTGAAAGCCAGCCTTGGCACCCTGATGCGATGTTCTGATTTGATTGTTGATCGCTCTGCTCTGCCGCCTCGGCTCTCCTCCCCCCTGTCTTCTGCAGCAGCGATAGACAGAGAGAATCACTAGTTCTGTCTTTATGGCACTTTATCTCTCTCCACTCACAGACTCAGCTGGGGGAGGGGGGAGGAGGAGGAGGAGGAGGGGAGAGAGAGAGAGAGACAGAGAGAGACAGAGAGAGGGGAGAGAGAGAGAGAGAGAGGAGAGAGAGAGGAGGAGAGAGGAGAGAGGAGAGAGAGAGAGAGAGAGAGAGAGAGAGAGAGAGAGAGAGAGAGAGAGAGAGAGAGAGAGAGAGAGAGAGAGAGAGAGACGGTTGAATGGTTTCGTTTAAGGAAAACCAGAGATAGAAGTTCTCTTGGGATCAGAAAGGTCTGATGTGTTATTTTATAGTGGAATCAAGCATCAGTCTATGATCCCTCTTTATCTTCCAATGAATAGAACACATAACACACCTCTCTAAACTGCCACCAAACACTTTTCCCTTGATGTCATTCAACCCTGATCAATGTTCAGCCTTTCTTTCTCTGTCACTGAAACCCTATTCCTATTCCTCACCAGTAATATGCCAATTGTGCTATTCCTAGCCTGTGTTACAAATGGCACACTATATCCCTACATAGTACACTCTATAGTACACCCTATGGGCCCTGGTCAAATCTAGTGCAGTGTGTAGGCAATAGGGTGCCATTTTGGACAAAGCAAAATGGGGGAAAAGACGTATACATAAGTAGTGCACCTCATTATAAACCATTAGGCCTTGAGGGCTTTGGGAAATAGATGTAATGTAATGTATGAGAGGGAAGGAAAGACTCAGAGAAGACACAGAGCATTTACATTGAGAGAAAACTAAGGTTCTAGTACTGGAACATACTATCACGTAGCAAGTTAGCGCCTTAGCTTGAGCTGTAGCAGTAGTTACATATGGTGTTTATCATTCAAGCTTAAGGTCAAATGAAAATGAAAGGAAGGGGAGAAGCAACCCTATGTAGAGAGAACTGGCTTTAATGTAGAAGCACATTTGAGGTAATTTGCTTCATTAGGAGGTACAAAGGAACCAGTCTAGTAAAATTCCATCATTCAGAGTGTTATTTCATCCCAATCACCTAGAGTGAGGTATGATTCCCAGAGGTTTTTAAGAACAGGTGGGTAGATAAATGACAGGATCTGATTTAGAGACTGTTTTTCTGGTCGAGTTACTGCAGTAGAGTATGGTATCCCCACTGACGGTGAGACTGATAGACATCAAGTTTCTCCTTGATTCCTCTCCTCGCCTCCTTAAAACACTTTGGAGATAAAGAGAGAAAGAGAGTCAAAGACAAACAAGAGAGAGCAAGACAGAGCCGTAGAGACATAATCCACACTTTGAGACTTCTCTTTCCTCCCCACTTCTAGGGGAGGGAGGGAGGAAGAAGAGTCCGCTTATCTCCCCGAGAAGCATCTGTTGACACTGACAGCAGATCAATTGTGAGATTCTGTTTCTCTCTCTCTCTCCCTGGTCAAATCTGCTCGTCAGAATCCTTCAGACTGATACTTGGACCGCCACAGCAACCTGCTCATCAGACAGGAGACATTTCTTATCACGCCTCCAGTTTCACATCGTTTAGTAATCTCAATTACGGTCTATGGAATGTAACTGTGCGGATGCTGTGCGGATTGGGCCTATTTAAGAGGTGTTATACAAACAGGAAACCGTTTTATTGGGTGTAGGCCACAGGGTGTGTTTATATTTGTGGCGCATGTGTGAACAAATTGACAGTGTAGGTTCCTACCTGCATATGGAGATTTAGCTACAGAGGACGTGTGGAAAACGAAACGTTTTATCTTCATCCCTGTAGACATGGCACTTCTTTAGTGCAATGTGTGTGTGCTGTCTATTCTACGGGTATTGTGTGTGTGTGTTGTCTGTGTGAATTCCTGTGTGTGCTAGAACCTTCTCCATTAACACAGACAGTGAACCCATGAGTGCAGCTTTGGCTTGCCAACAGACTTCTGGAGCACTGTATATTTAGACATAGAAATACTGCGTCGACTTCTGTTGCACTGAGGATTTCATTCATTCTCTCCACTCCGACTTTGATAAGATTAGATATACTTTTATTGTCTGTTCACAGAAGTGTACTTTACACGCAGAAAATGCACTGCTTTAAAAAAGAATAACAGAATCCCCCTCTCCGTCCTGCTCTCCCTCCCTCCTTCTTTCCTCCCCATGACTAAAGGCAGCTCACTCCTCTGCAGTATCTGCCGGGCCTCCCTGATTTGTGATGGGGGGGCATTTGCATAGGCTGGCCCACTTCTGACTTCTCCCCTCCTCCCCTTTTCCCCTCTCTCTGTCCCACCATATTCGCTTAGTTTCACCTGAGCCCCTTTCGATCTCATCCTCCCTCTCTTTCTCCATTGCTCTCTCTCCCTCCCACTCTTTATCAGCAGCTCTCTCCTACCCTCCCTCTCTCACAACAGCTCTCATTTCCTCATTCTCTCTCTCTCTCTCTGTGCGTCTCGCTCTGTTTTTCCTGTGGAGTAATACTAAGAGCTATCGGTTCGGGTTCCAAGGGTTAACAACCCAGACCGCTACACTTCTCTATTCTCTGGGAAGAAAAGAAAAGAAGAGGTGTTGTTGGAAAGAGAAAAAGGATCCACTGAAAGAGGAAAGAGAAACAGGATACGCATGCAGAGAAGACACTGTAGTCTGTAGCTAGTGCAGAACACTGACTGAGAGATCGTGATAGCAGTGAGGGAGAGAAGCCAGGCAGCCTGGCTGCTGAGCAGTAAACAGATAGCGGGAGAGCCGGGAGTATGTGGAGCTCTCTCTCTCTCCTCTCTCTCTCTCTCACTCTCTCTCCTTGCTGGAGCAGAGTAGCAGCTCAGAGTGTATAGCAGAGAGAGCAGAGCGGAGAGCCAGTGGCGCAGGTCGTTCTCGTCTCGTCACACACACTCTGAGCACCTCTAGGTGACGGGGCACAAGGGGATACACTCCAGGTGAAGACGACACACTCTCACTCACTCGCTAGCGACACACACTCACACACTCGCTAACGACACACACACTCTCACACACTCTCCCACGCTCGCCAGCGACACACACACTCTCACACACTCTCGCCTATGGGCATCAAAGGAGCTGCCGAGAAGAGACCTAAAAACGCCTTGGATTGAGATACTAAGAGAATAATAACGAGCTGCTGTGAGCTACACAGGATCCATTCATACCAGGAGGAAGGAGACGAGGAAAGGAGATAAGGAAGGGAAGCATAGAGAAAACCGAGCCACACTTTGATTGTAGGCGATCTGGATTTTACACTCAGGAGATTCTTACTTTATCGAGTAGATTTCTGCTTTTGTTACCATGGGGTCTTCAGTACTACCCGAAGGTTGTAACTTCTTATTCTGAGAGAGATCACCTGAGATTACCCTTGTTACCTGCACTACTTTCTACAGACCACAGGGGGCGTTGTGCTTGGTTGAGTGGACCATGCTCCTCGTTGGGATGCCTCAGGGCTGGGGCCGGAGCTGGCGGTCCTACCCCTGGATGAGTGCCCTGGTCCTGGCCACGGGCTGGCTGGTGGTGGGGTCCGCCTGGGGCTCGTCGTCCCCTGACCTCCAGGTCCTATCAGCCACCCCAGGGGAAGGGGTACCCCTGCCTCCCGCCCCCCTCTCACAACCCCACCCTGGTCCTGACCCCCACCACCACACCCAGGGGGCTAGGCACCACCCTCCTAACACTCCCTCCGCCTCCATTTACCGCTCCGCTGGCCCTGCTCTGCTACGGGGCGGACACGGTGAGTCTCTTCTCTCTATCCTTCTATACCTCTATCCAGCTGGGCAGAAGAGAGCAGAATCGTCTGTAATGTATGTGGCGATCCCCTCTCTCTCCTCTCCCTCCGTCTATCCCTCTCTTTCTCCCTGGTCCGGCATAGTAACTTCCCCAAAATTCACACGTTTTCCAGAAATCCTGATTGGATGAGTCTGGATTCTCTTCTTATTCCCTCCTGATTCCGGGAAAGGCTCTGGATTTTGCAACCCTACTCCCCTGAGAGGCTTGCAGTGGAAATCAAAGCTAACACTGTCTGACAGCGGAGTGGCATTGTCACAGACATTAAGAAGGCGTTGCGATGAAGAACTGAGATCATTTCTTCCAGGGATTGATGAGTGAAACAAATAGCCTGATGTCTATTTGCATATAAGAGGGTGTTAGTTCATCTCTTCCAGTGGTTTAGCTCCGTGTCTGTGGGAGGAAATGTGATCATGATTGACAGATCTTCAATTCCACGGCGCTGCAATGAGAGAGTGTTGATCAGTTGATCCCTTTCTGTAGGAATTTCAACTTCTTGGTCTCTGTGTATTGTTCTGTGCATGGAGATTGTGGGGACTGTGGGAACTGTTTTTGAGTTCAGGGCCCTTTTTCTCCCTGTGACGAGAGACCAGATGGGGCTGATACCCAAGCAGAGAGAGCGTGTGTTTGTCCGTGTCTGTCTTTCTGGGTGTGTGTGTGTGTATACTCTCTATCTGATACAGTATACTTGACATGTCAATTTCACCATGGCAGCATGTCACATCCTTCATGTAGGTTTAGCACAAGTATTGAATACTACAGCCCACTCTATTCCCTCATTCTCTCAGTGTGTGTTGTCTTTATGTAAGGCGGATAGCTAGGGAGATACTAGTCTGGGTGTGTTTTTACCAGGTTAGCCTGTTTAACATTCAACAGCATGATGTTAATTACACATTCAGACCAAGGCCTTGGAGGGAAAATACAGGAGAAAGGGAGGATAGGAGGAAGGATAGCCGGTGGTAGGGCTTGGCTGTGCATGTGGTATTACTTTATTAAGGAAATTCTCTTTTTATTTAATAAATGAATAAAATGGAATGGAATAGCTTGGAATAGAATAGAATAGAATAATTGAAATAGAATAGAATAGTTGGAATATAATAGAATAGTCTGGAATATAATAGTTTGGAATATAATAGAACAGATTAGTTTGGACTATAATAGAATATTCTGGAATAGAACATAGTAGACTAAAGGTGTTTTACATTGAGTAAAGGTAGGGTGCTGAATGTTCTGTTTCATGGTGCTGGGTCAATATAAATGTACATCCCGTTTGTTTTATACTTTTACACATAATGATTCTTGGGACACTGAGTTCAGCATTTCCTTCACCTGATTACGCTGAGGAAATGCAACTTGTGACTTTTATTTTGAAGAACTGCATTGAAGAAGCGAAAGCCATTGCCTTTCACCATGGCAGTGTTTAGAATTAGCTTCATTGTACAGCCAGCATTTTGTCTATATTGATGCTGTTACAGTAATTTATCAAACCATGATGTGATGTATGAAAGGACTGGATGTTGCGTGTTGTTAGAAAGGACTGGATGTAGCGTGTTGTTAGAAAGGACTGGATGTAGCGTGTTGTTAGAAAGGACTGGATGTAGCATGTTGTTAGAAAGGATGTAGCGTGTTGTTAGAAAGGACTGGATGTAGCATGTTGTTAGAAAGGACTGGATGTAGCATGTTGTTAGAAAGGACTGGATGTTGAAAGGACTGATGTTGCGTGTTGTTAGAAAGGATTTGTTAGAAAGGACTGGATGTAGCATGTTGTTAGAAAGGACTGGATGTAGCATGTTGTTAGAAAGGACTGGATGTTGCGTGTTGTTAGAAAGGACTGGATGTTGCGTGTTGTTAGAAAGGATGTAGCGTGTTGTTAGAAAGGACTGGATGTAGCATGTTGTTAGAAAGGACTGGATGTAGCATGTTGTTAGAAAGGACTGGATGTTGCGTGTTGTTAGAAAGGACTGGATGTTGCGTGTTGTTAGAAAGGACTGGATGTAGCATGTTGTTAGAAAGGACTGGATGTTGCGTGTTGTTAGAAAGGACTGTGATTAAAAAGCATGTTGTTAGAAAGGACTGGATGTAGCGTGTTGTTAGAAAGGATGTGTTGCTAGAAAGGACTGGATGTTGTTAGAAAGGACATGTTGTTGTTAGAAAGGACTGGATGTTGCGTTTTGTTAGAAAGGACTGGATGTAGCGTGTTGTTAGAAAGGATGTAGCGTGTTGTTAGAAAGGGACTGGATGTAGCATGTTGTTAGAAAGGACTGGATGTAGCATGTTGTTAGAAAGGACTGGATGTTAGAAAGGACGTGTTGTTAGAAAGGACTGGATGTAGCGTGTTGTTAGAAAGGACTGATGTTGCGTGTTGTTAGAAAGGACGTGTTGTTAGAAAGGACTGGATGTAGCGTGTTGTTATGTTGTAAGAAAAGGACTGGATGTTGCGTGTTGTTAGAAAGGACTGGATGTTGCGTGTTGTTTGATATTGCGTGTTGTTAGAAAGGACTGGATGTTGCGTGTTGTTAGAAAGGACTGGATGTTAGAAAGGCATGTTGTTAGAAAGGACTGGATGTTGCGTGTTGTTAGAAAGGACTGGATATAGCGTCTTGTTAGAAAGGACTGGATATAGAAAGGCTGTGTTGTTAGAAAGGACTGGATGTTGCGTGTTGTTAGAAAGGACTGGATGTTGCGTGTTGTTAGAAAGGACTGAATGTAGCGTTTTGTTAGAAAGGACTGGATGTTGCATGTTGTTAGAAAGGACTGGATGTAGCGTGTTGTTAGAAAGGACTGGATGTAGCATGTTGTTAGAAAGGACTGGATGTAGCGTGTTGTTAGAAAGGACTGGATGTTGCGTGTTGTTAGAAAGGACTGGATATTGCGTGTTGTTAGAAAGGATGTAGCGTGTTGTTAGAAAGGACTGGATGTTGCGTGTTGTTAGAAAGGACTGGATGTAGCGTGTTGTTAGAAAGGACTGGATATAGCGTGTTGTTAGAAAGGACTGGATATAGCGTGTTGTTAGAAAGGACTGGATGTAGCGTGTTGTTAGAAAGGACTGGATGTAGCGTGTTGTTAGAAAGGACTGGATATTGCGTGTTGTTAGAAAGGATGTAGCGTGTTTTTAGAAAGGACTGGATGTTGAGTGTTGTTAGAAAGGACTGGATGTTGCGTGTTGTTAGAAAGGACTGGATGTAGCGTGTTGTTAGAAAGGACTGGATATAGCGTGTTGTTAGAAAGGACTGGATATAGCGTGTTGTTAGAAAGGACTGGATGTAGCGTGTTGTTAGAAAGGACTGGATATAGCGTGTTGTTAGAAAGGACTGGATATAGCGTGTTGTTAGAAAGGACTGGATGTAGCGTGTTGTTAGAAAGGACTGGATATAGCGTGTTGTTAGAAAGGACTGGATATAGCGTGTTGTTAGAAAGGACTGGATGTAGCGTGTTGTTAGAAAGGACTGGATGTAGCGTCTTGTTAGAAAGGACTGGATATAGCGTGTTGTTAGAAAGGACTGGATATAGCGTGTTGTTAGAAAGGACTGGATGTAGCGTGTTGTTAGAAAGGACTGGATATAGCGTGTTGTTAGAAAGGACTGGATGTAGCGTCTTGTTAGAAAGGACTGATGATGTTAGCGTCTTGTTAGAAAGGGACTGGATATAGCGTGTTGTTAGAAAGGACGTGTTGTTAGAAAAGGACTGGATAGCGTGTTGTTAGAAAGGACTGGATGTGTTGTTAGAAAGGACTGGATATAGCGTGTTGTTAGAAAGGACTGATGTAGCGTGTTGTTAGAAAGGACTGGATGTAGCGTGTTGTTAGAAAGGACTGGATGTAGCGTGTTGTTAGAGTAGCAGCAAAGTTGCTTCAGATGATGTCACTTGCAACTTGGATCTGCAGAAGAAATTGTGTTCACATAGCTTCGTGTGACACAGGCCTAAATCGTCTGGATTCTCATTAGAAACCATCCTCCTCCCCTCCCCCTTCTCCTATTTTCTCTCCTTCTACCCTTCCTACTGCCCTCTGTTCTGGCTTGGGACAGCAAATCAATAGTCAGAGCTGTTTTTGCTGCTTAATTATCTGGTTATTCTTAGTTGTTCGCCTGTTCGGCCTCTCATCCTTCTTTTTCCTCTCCTCTTCTCCTATCTCTGTCTCCTTGGCTGAGGTGGTTGTCTTTGTGGAAATAGCTCAGTTCAGTTTGCCAGAGCATGAGAGGAGAGGGGGGAAGAGGGATTCAGTGTTAATGAAGTAACAGAAATCACACTAGGTGACATCCTGCCCCTCTCCCTCTCTCGCTCTTTCACTCCAACACTCTGTTTTGTCTCCTTCCCTCTCTTCCTCCCTCACACACATGAATACACACCCTCCCTCTGATACCTTCTCTCTCTTCCTCTATTGCTTTGTGTCCTACTATTCAGATTTTTTGTTCTTCTTCTTCGTACTTTGCAAATTAGCAAGGGGGCTGAGACACCCAAACTCCCAAAGCCTGCCTCCAAAATCACAGGCAATCGCTCATGTTCCCTTCCTTGGACACTACACAGACACACACACACACACACACACACACCCTCCCCAAGTCCTACTGGCTAATTAATTATGGTTATGATAATGACCTGATGTAATTATGGTTATGGTGCCAACGGAAAATAAGTTGAACGCATCTTATAATTATCCATTAAATAATGATTCATTTGAACAAACCCCCACTGATTATTGCTCCGTCCTCAATGCAAATGAATTGCGTCTTCGTCCTCTGTAAAAAAAACATTCTATCACAATTGAATTTCCCTTTTTATCATCATTTAGATATTCAGCGATTTTTAATTCACCGTTTTTTTTTTCTTTCTATAAGTTTTGGAAAGTTTCCACAATCTCTGTGTTCCATATTATGTTCCCTCTTGTCAATTTGAGACGCAGAAACTGAAACAGTCCTCTCAATCAAACGGTTTGTCTTTCATGTGAACCAGAACTCCATGGAGAACAACTGACATTTGCCCCCTGAGGATTGTCTGGGCTGTAGTTCAGCAGTGATTCATCATGGTGAATGTGACTTATTGAGTCCTAACGTTAGCTAATGGTGCAGAACCAGCCACTTCCTCTCAGAGAACCTCTCTGGGCCGACTGTGACTTGGTGTCGCCTCATCTGTCAACCTGATATACACACAGGAGGATTCTCTTACTACCCTAATGTCCTGCTGCTGTGCTTGCTGTGCCCTGTCATGGGCTGAAATGTGATCATGTTGGCACTCGAGGTGTATGGTTGGCTCTAATTTGATGCATATGACTTTTTCGACTGTATCAGGTCCTCAACACAGCTCACTTTGTCCATAACCGTACCGTAGAAAAAGATTGTTCAAGTGTCTTGATAGATATGATCTTATCGTCCAATCGAAGCATCTGGCCCTAGCCATTCTCCATCCCTTCTTCACCATCAAAGACTCCTCCTCTCCACTGTCCATTCACTGACGTATTTGCACTCCGAGACTGATCATTGACCTGTCTGATACACAATGACATGCAGAACCATGTCAATGGGGGAGTTTCCAATTAGACTTGATGTGTGTATTGTACCAGCCATGCTGTCACGGTGTTGCCATAGGCTGCCTGTTAGGTTAAGTGGGCTTCACTCATCTCTGCTACACTGATCTTATCGCTGTCTGTCCGTGTGCTCGATCCCATCTCCTCCAAGGCTTTATTTAGTCTAATGTACTGGGTGGTTCGAGCCCTTAATGCTGATTGGCTGACGGCCGTGGTATATCAGACAGTATACCACAGGTATGACAGAACCTTTATTTTTACTGCTTTATAATAGCAATAAGGCTCCTCTGAGGTTTTTGATATATATATATATATATATATATATATATATATACACACACACACATATATACACGGCTAAGGGCTTTGTCCAGACACTCTGCATTGTGTTGTGCGTAAGAACAGCCCTTTTGCGTGGTATATTGGTCATATACCACAACCCCTCCGCCCTTATTGCTAAATTAACTGTGTGATTCAGCGACTTGATGGAACAAGGGCTTCTATGCATGTTAAAAGTATTATGTCTGTGTTTTAAAAAAAAATTAAAAAGCAATATTATTCAAATTCACCTTAGACTATTCTTGTGTTCTTCTTGTTTTATTTACTTAGTGTATTCAGTGTGTATTATTAGTGTATTATTTGCTGTGTATTCTGAACAGATGAAAGACTCTCGTGAGCTCATGAAAAGTCGGTTAGAGGATGCGTAGTTAATTAAACGGTTTGTTTGTACGTTTGTTCTAACAGTTCTCCTTTAAGATAAAACCAAGTAGACTCCTTCTATTATTAAGGGGCCGGTCGGTAGTCTAGTGGTTAGAGCGTTGGGCCAGTAGCTGAAAGGTTGCTGGATGGAATCCCCAAGATGACGAGGTAAAGATCTGTCGTTCTGCCCGAGCAAGACATGGATGTCGATTAAGGCAACCCTCCGCACCTCTCTGAAGGAAGACACATTTCAGATGACGGCATTCAGGTGTACAACTGACGAGGTGTTTCCCTTTACAGTCCAGTTCAAATGTTCTTCCCAGAACAGGAGGGAACAGAGGGGAACGTATGTCGAAACAGAATAGGCTCTCAGACACATGCAGGTATATTTGCCTCATGCAAAAATATCTTTACGGTTAAATAAATGCCATTTACTTATAAACTCCACCTTTTCGATTCCTCCGTCTCTCTCCCCTGATAGAGGGAAACAGTACAGTACTTCACCATGGAAGGGTTTGGAATGGTGCATTTCTCTCTGCATTTCATCCTGTCAGTGAGAGAGATTGGGGTACGCTCTCTCCCTCTCCCACCCACTCAGCGCCCAGCTAAAGTAGCTAATGGGTTTGGGGCTCGCCCTGACGCGCTGGCGGGATATTGAGTTGGGACTTCCACCGGTCCCCGAGCAAGCAGACATGCTCGCGGGGCGGCTGAGAGGATCGGAGAATACAGCTATTCGGGAACATGATATCATTTGAGTGGGCCATGGCAGCACATTGCGACAGCCCTCTAATACAACTAGATACAGCAGCCCCAGACCTCTAATACAACTAGATGCAGCATCCTCAGCCCTCTAATACAACTAGATACAGCATCCTCAGCCCTCTAATACAACTAGATACAGCATCCTCAGACCTCTAATACAACTAGATACAGCATCCTCAGCCCTCTAATACAACTAGATACAGCATCCTCAGACCTCTAATACAACTAGATACAGCATCCTCAGCCCTCTAATACAACTAGATACAGCATCCTCAGACCTCTAATACAACTAGATGCAGCATCCTCAGCCCTCTAATACAACTAGATACAGCATCCTCAGTCCTCTAATACAACTAGATGCAGCATCCTCAGCCCTCTAATACAACTAGATGCAGCATCCCCAGCCCTCTAATACAACTAGATGCGGCATCCCCTGCCCTCTAATGCAACTAGATGCAGCATTCCCTGCCCTCTAATACAACTAGATTCAGCATCCCCAGACCTCTAATACAACTAGATGCAGCATCCCCAGACCTCTAATACAACTAGATACAGCATCCCCTGCCCTCTAATACAACTAGATACAGCATCCCCAGCCCTCTAATACAACTAGATGCAGCATCCCCAGCCCTCTAATACAACTAGATGCAGCATCCCCTGCCCTCTAATACATCTAGATACAGCATCCCCAGACCTCTAATACAACTAGATGCAGCATCCTCTGCCCTAGAATTCAACCTTCTTGACACCCTATAATACAGACCATTTTACCGAGCGAACATTATTATAATTAGCCCACTCACAGGGATTTAGGCAGTAGGTTAAAGATCCCACTCCCTTGACATCTGACCTTTGTGTTTATTTCCTCTCAACTCCTTTTATACTGCTGGGTTACACACACACACACACACGCACGCGCACACACACACTGTAAAAAATGTGTTCCTTCGTCGTACAATTGTAAGCCAACCAGCTGCAACATGATTGTGAGTTTGTTCAAACTGTGAACATTTTGTTTAGCAAATTATACCCTGGAGCTCAGGGAGGCACGACACACCTTCTAAGAGTAGAGTTGTTGAAGAAAACACACCTCTTCTCTGCGTTGCTCTGTCCTACTTATTTTTCTCTATCTGTCTTACATTTTAGTAGACACTCTTTTCCAGAAGCAATTAGGGTTAAGTGCCTTTCTAAAGAGCACCGTGACAGATTTTTCACGTAGTCTGCTCGGGTTTTTGAACCTGCGACCTTTTGGGTGCCTTAACCACTAGGTGCTCTCTCTCTCTCGCTCTCGCTCTCTCTCTCTCTCTCTCTCTCTCTCTCTCTCTCTCCCTCTCTCTCTCTCTCTCTCTCTCTCTCTCTCTCTCTCTCTCTCTCTCTCTCTCTCTCTCTCTCTCTCTCTCTCTCTCTCTGTCTCTCTCTCTCTCTGTCTCTCTCTCTCTCTCTCTCTCTCTCTCTCTCTCTGTCTCTCTGTCTCTCTCTCTCTCTGTCTCTCTCTCTCTCTCTCTCTCTCTCTCTCTCTCTCTCTCTCTCTCTGTCTCTCCTCTCTCTCTCTCTCTCTCTTTTCTCTCTCCCTCCCTCTCTCTCTCTCTCTCTCTCTCCCTCCCTCCCTCTCTCTCTCTCTCTCTCCCTCCCTCCCTCTCTTTCTCTCCCTCCCTCTCTCTCTCTCTCTCTTTCTCTCCCTCCTCTCCCTCTCTTTCTCTCCCTCTCCCTCTCCCTCTCCCTCTCCCTCTCCCTCTCCCTCTCTCCCTCTCTCTCTCTCTCTCTCTCTCTCTCTCTCTCTCTCTCTCTCTCTCTCTCTCTCTCTCTCTCTCTCCTCTCTGCTCTTCACTCAGTGCTGGATCTTAAAGTACAATCCCACAGACACTCGGATAGACACACACACTTTCCCTCACATATTCAGACACACGCTTACACAATCGGATCCCCTCTCTTCCTCACACCTCTCCCCAGCAGGCACACACCATGGAATGAGATCTCACTAGCCCCCCCCCCTACACACACACACACATAACCCTCCGGATATACAGTAACCCAATGAGTCAACACTTAACTTAAAAGCAACCCAACACTTCCCAATTAAAGTTAGTGGGCATTCACTTAAAACATATCACATTGCCTCAAAGAGTCCACATTCAACTCAAATAGACCAGATAAACTTAAATCAACTTTAAACTTAACCAATATAACCCCACGCATGGTCCCAATTCATTCAGAATCTTGTGAATATGAATGAGCCAACATACTAAACCTAAAATAATTCATATTAAACTCAAATAGAATTCATAGCCTGGTCCACCTTAAAATCCCTCCAACGGTCCATCTATCAATAGAGCCCAGGCATTCATTATGTCTAATGTTATATACAGTATGTTACATATATTGTCCATGTGCCTGTCCTGAAGTCACACGCCCTCCCTCAGCGGGGGTGGGATAGGAGGAGCGAGGGAGGGAGGGTGGTAGAGAGGGAGAGAGCAGCGTGCCCACGCACCATGTGTCACTGATGGTATTAATCCCCCATGCACCCAAACATCCCCGGATTTCTTTCTCGTTTTCTCAATCTCACATTACTCTTGTTCACTCTCTCTCCCTCATCTCTCTCTCACTCTCTCTCTTTCTCATTCCTCCTTCTTTTCCTCACTCACTCTCCTCCTTCCCCATGCCAGTGCTCAGCTCAGGCTTGGCTGGTTCCGATCTGCAGAGCTGCACTCGTGACGACAGTCTGAATGAATTAAAGCAGTGCTGCCTCCCTCCCTGCTACTGTTCTAGGACACACAGCGGGGAAGTGGCCCCCACCCCTGCTCTCCCTCCCTCCCTGCTCTCCCTCCCTCCCTCCCTCCCTCCCTCCCTCCCTCCCTCCCTCCCTCCCTCCCTCCCTCCCTCCCTCCCTCCCTCCCTCCCTCCCTCCCCCTCCCTCCCTCCCTGCTCTCCCTCCCTCCCTGCTCTCCCTCCCTCCCTCCCTGCTCTCCCTCCCTCCCTGCCTCCCTCCCTCCCTCCCTCCCTCCCTCCCTCCCCCTCCCCTCCCTCCCTCCCTCCCTCCCTGTATCTGGATGGAAGTGACATGAGCTTATCATATCTTTCTGTAGGAGGGAAAGTGATATCCTCTATCCTCTGCCCACACAGCAAACTAAACCTCAGCTGCCTGCATCTCAGACCTGGGTTTCAAATCGTATTTGTTTTCTCTTGAGTATTTGATTGAGCCTTCCTAGAATTCTAGTAAGGCGGTCTTTAAGCTTTTTGGGACTACTCCAATGTTTCCATTGCGCCAGGCAAGCTCAGTCAAGTGCAGCTAAAGTGTTTGGGTAAAGAAACACACTAGTTGAAGCCACGTCTGCAGCCCAACTAGCTCCTCAGCCATGCCATGCAACGCAGCACTTTCCAAATGTCAGACTGTTGGATGCGTGTTTGCCTGTTATGTTTGAATGAGTAATTATCTTGTGCTGCAATGGTCCGGCTGACCTTACAGCTCGACGTAGAAATGCTATTTGTTTTGGAACACAATGAAAAAGCCAAAAATGTCAGCTATAGTATTACGCCAATAAGAAGCCAACAAGAAGCCACTAACAATGTGAATCAATAGTGGCTATTGCAATGGCTTGACGTTTCAAACTTTGTTTTCTGCATTTATACTAGTGGCATTTGGTCTGCGTCATTCTCTAAGTAATTGTGAGGCCTATTGAGCAGAGAAACCACAGTATTGACCATTGGACAGGTGTTGATCAGTAGTTGATCAGTAGTTCATCAACCCTGTCAGGTATTCGATGATCACTGAGGACATAATCAATGTGTCAGTTCGGTATTGAGCCTGATCTGCGGTGTGAGCTGACCACAGAGGATAGAGCATAGAGAGATGGGCAGAGAGAGAGGGAAGGCGGGTTGTGTAATGATGTGAAGGATGTTATAATGTTGTTGACTGGGTGTAGGATTATGAACAGTGTTAGATACGCTGTAAAAAAAAATAATAAAAAAAAAATAAACAGAAACGAAAGTTGATTCAACATACAATTGTAACGCAACCAGCTGCAATAGGATTGTGAGTTTGCTCAACAAAAATGTGGAGCAAGTTTGTGTGTGAAAACTGTTGAGCAAACTCACAACCCTATTGCAGCTGTTTGACTTACAATTATATACATATATATATATACTGTATATTATTTTTTACAGTGCAGTATTGACAGGATACGTAAGAAGAATATCATGTTATTGTGGACAGGGCGTTAGACTATGAACGGTGTTATATGTTGTGGACAGGATATGAGGTCGTGGACAGGATATGAACTGTGTTATATGTTATGGTGAGGATGAGGGATTGGGTAACGATGCACATGGTATTAGATATTGAATGGAAATGGAACATGTAATATGTTGCGGACAGGATATGAGGTCGTGGACAGGATATGAACTGTGTTATATGTTATGGTGAGGATGAGGGATTGGGTAACGATGCACATGGTATTAGATATTGAATGGAAATGGAACATGTAATATGTTGCGGACAGGATATGAGGTCGTGTAAGAAGAATATGAGCCTTGTTGATGAGGAGCAAAAATGGCAGTGGTGCCAGACTGCAACCCACGCTCCTGTCTAGTCTGATATATCATCCTCTTAGATATGGATGCTTATGGCTTGGGTGATATACTGTATACCGGGGTATTAAGACACATTTTGGGTTGCCCCCCTTATAAGTTAACTATCTGAGATATGCCAAATAAATGACTCTATATCTAGTTCAAGGCTCAAGCTGTGCATTTGGTTAGCTAACTCATTAACATGCTCAGTGGCTATATGGCAAGAGCAAACTTCTTGATTACAGCAGAGACAATCAAGATCCATATCGTTCTTGTGTGATTCTGACTCCTACTCTGTCTGCAGTGTATCAGCTTCTGTCTGTCTGTCTGTCTGTCTGTCTGTCTGTCTGTCTGTCTGTCTGTCTGTCTGTCTGTCTGTCTGTCTGTCTGTCTGTCTGTCTGTCTGTGTGTCTGTGTGTCTGCCAGAGCATGTTAATATGCACGTTTCTGTACCGCGTGACCTTGTGCCCATCATTTAGCCAGGAGCAGTTCACTGTCCTGTCATGCGGAAATCTCCATAGCATGGCTGCTGCTCCACACACACACACACACACACACACACACACACACACACACACACACACACACACATGTGCGCGCACCCGCGGATTTGATAGAGAAACACAAGGACATGTACAGTTACTTTATATATAGCTACTCTGATATTCACAAATAGGGTCTGGAAAAAAGCAACTTCTGCGCCAAAACAAACTATTGACCAGCATCTCCCAGCAGATGCTGATTGGTGGAACAAGATACAACAATCCAACCAAAATATGTCTCAGTAAGAGACACAGTGAGAGGCGTAGCAGCTGTGTTACATGCACACATACACACACACACACGCACACACAAACACACACACACACACACACACACACACACACACACACACACACACACACACACACACACACACACACACACACACACACACACAAACACACACACACACACACACACACACACACACACACACACACACACACACACACACACACACACACACACACACACACACACACACACACACACACACACACACACACACACACTCAATATTTCGGAAACACCACAGGCCACAGTGGGAGTCTGAGTGGCTGTGTTACATGCTCCCATGCTGTGACGGCTAGACCTCTGGGGTACGCTGCTATTTTGGCTGCGCTCGGAAACCATCTGAAACACTGCTGAAACGAGGACAAAACAAATGCAGAATGCATATGCATCAAAACCATTACAATACAGACAAATGGGTCACACACTTTGAACTTTAACTTTGAGGCTAAATGAAGCCTTCGTAAACTCTTTATAAAGCCTATGTAGACAGCCAGGTCTCCCGTGATACAAGTCAGTATTCGACGTCCATCCATGTCTGAGGACGTCAGGAGATGATGTGTAAACCGGCCACTTAGGGTAACAGTGAGCTCTGTTACCTTCAAGTAGGTTTCGATTCTGGACGGGGATGGTGGATAGAATTAAGGTTGCAAGTTAAAGGTTGCAAGTTCAAATCCATTGTTTTTAGATTTTTGTTTTGAGCCTATCCCAAACCTCAACCCTTACCTCAATCATTTGGAGTTAATACCCACCTTAAGATTTCAGATTTAATGCCTAAACTTAACCCTAACCTTAAAATTCTGAGTTAACGCTTGAACTTAACCTTAAGAACTTTGAAATTTGACGTTTGCAACAACTTCTAAATTTGACGTTTGAGAAACATTGGCGAACGTCTAATTCTGACGTGAGACTGTGAGAGCTAGTTGTCTATAGATGCCTCAGAAATCAATCACGAGCAAAGATCGTCTATGTAGTGTTTATTAATACTTTACGAATGCTTAATAACAAAGTAATGAACGTACTGCATATCAACTACTCACAGTAAAAATGGATCACTAGATCAATTAAGGCAAGATTAGTCATCTATCATGCTTATTAACCTATGTTGCTGGGGTGTGATGTATGTTTGCTGTGTGAGGCCAAGGTGGAGACAAAGCACAGTTCTCTGCAGCAGAGTTTCCAGATGGCCCATTGATTTGATGCTAGGCTGGACTGAAGTGAGTGGGCGATGGCAAAGAACATTGCGCGTGTATGTGTGTGTGTGTGTGTGTGTGTGTGGAGGGTACCGAGCTCATGTAGACATCAAAGCCAGACACGTTGCCCCCGCCAACCCCGACAGCGCCAGCCACTGTGCCAACGTACACACACACACACACACACACACACACACACACACACACACACACACACACACACACACACACACACACACACACACACACACACACACACACACACACACACACTGCAGAGGTATGCAGATACACTGGGTCTAATGTGACCTCTGATGTTACAGTGCTGGTACAAAGTGTGATAGTTAGTTCTGAGCAGTAAGAAGCAGAAAGCACTGATGAGAACTATCGGATACACTTCTGAGTGAATTCACATTGAAGCAAGCTGTTAACTTCATAGCTCTAGCAATGTTGCCCAATTAAGCATTCCTTGTAAGTCAACCTAATTATTTCAGGACACACCATTTCTTAGGGTTGAGCAGTGTGCGTTTTTTTGTTGTTCATGGATAGAAATATGGTATTATTTCATCCTTTCCCAAACCCACTATTCTAGTATTGAGCCGTCAGAGCGCCACAAACAGACTGCACTATACTGTGTTCGCCCTCCATTCATTCCCACTGTTTGCTGTGGCTTGTATTCAGCAGTCAGCCCTCATCTGTGCTCCTTCAATGCTGCGCCTTTGAGCTAGGAGCCAGAATGTCATTTTAAAGCAGAGAGTGAGATGAACATAAAGGCTCTTTTCCAGCCCAGAGCGTCAGACCCAAAGCCCCTGAGGGGAGATAGCTCTTTCAAACACATTTTCAAACACTTACACACAGGCATACTGACAAACGCGTATGCACGCTCACAGGCGCGCGCACACACGCACACTATTTTGCAATAACATTCAGTTTGTCATGAATATGCCACGTAATGTCTATTTAACTGGGCCCAAATGTCTAGTTAGACTCATGTTGGAGAGAAATAAGTGCCTATAAGTGCACGCAGGCATACACACACACACGCACACGCACACACACACACACACACACACGCACACATACACACACACACACACACACACACACGCACACACACACACACAAGCGCACACACACACACACTATTTGGCAATAACATTCAGTTTGTCATGAATATGCCACATAATGTCTAGTTAGAATCTTGTTGGAGAGAAATAAGTACCTATCATGGAATCCCCATGTCCCTCTACAGAGCTCTGGTGGAGTGAAGGCACTATGTCCAAAGTCTCACTGTGTGCTTGTTAGGCGCCAATTTCCGTTTCTATAGCTGGACCTCGAGTACTAGAGAGACAGAAAGAGGTGCCTTGTTTCGGCTGAGCTAGCCGATGGCTTTGTTAGATGGGGTACTTAACGGACTCTCATGGTTTTATATCACGTCATTGCTTCATTATCAAGTGTTGACTGATTGCTGATTCCTGCAAGGTAATGTGGTCTCTTTGCCGTTCCGCCATTTTGTAGCCTTTGTGTTGTTTTCCTTCCGGCTATAATTGACTGGACAGTTCTCTTTGTAGAACTTTATGTTATACCATTGGCACAAACAGGCTAAATGTCAATAAAATACAAACCTCCCACTCCATTCAGGACTCTAGTGAGGGTGTTACTATCATTTTTAAAGGCCATAGTTGAATGGGAATCTACTTCAAAACGGAACAAGATACTAAAATGCAGGGAGATAGTTGACACAAATAGCTGGGCCCTGGATGTGTTAAATACTGGTACCTACCAAAATGAATGAAACACCAACATAAAGTGACTTAATGGGGCATTGGGCCACCAGAACAGCTTCAATGCACCTTGGCATAGATTCTACAAGTGTCTGGATCTCTTGGAGGGATGTAACACCATTCTTCCACTATAAATGATTTTGTCTGGTGTTTTGTTTTGTTGCATTTGTCTCAGGCTCCACTCCAGAATCTCCCATAAGTGTTCAGTTGGGTTGAGATCTGGTGACTGAGACACAGACACCCTTTAAACCCCCTATGCTCTTTGACACCCCTCTTTTAAAGTCACTGGGATGTCTTCTAGCCATGGCTGCCAAAATAATGGGCAGCCGGACATTTTTATACATGACCCTGAGCATAATGGGATGTAAATGACTTAACTAACCACCCTTGTGTGGAAGCATCTGCTTTCAAAATACGTTGTGTCCTTCATTTTGTAACGGGATTCTTCTGTTGAAGGAGAGGCGGACCAAAACGCAGCGTGGTTATTGTGATACATCTTTAATAAAGATGAAAATAGAACAATATACAAGACAACGTGAACAAACCGAAAACAGCCCTGTCTGCTGTAACAAACACAAAGACAAGGAACAATCACCCACCAACCCCAACACCAAACCGGCTACCTAAATATGGTTCCCAATCAGAGACAATGACTAACACCTGCCTCTGATTGAGAACCATATCAGGCCAAACACAGAAACAGACAAAGTAGACACACAACATAGAATGCGCCACTCAGATCACACCCTGACCAAACAAAACATAGAAACATACAAAGAAAACTATGGTCAGCGTGTGACACATTTACTCAATTGTTTCCTCTATTTTGGCATTTACCTGTAGTTGTAGCTAGTCATTTGCATGTAGAATGGAGCTAATAAAGGCTGCTTAGGGAATACGTCGTCCCATCAGCCCTGGTTACGCTCCCTGCTAAGGTGTTTCTCCGAATAATAGGCTTTTATAGCTGTGGGGAAACGTGCATAACTTTACGTCACTCACTCAGACACACACACACACACACACACACACACACACACACACACACACACACACACACACACACACACACACACACACACACACACACACACACACACACACACACACACACACACACACTATTTGGCAATAACATTCAGTTTGTCATGAATATGCCACATAATGTCTAGTTAGAATCTTGTTGGAGAGAAATAAGTACCTATCATGGAATCCCCATGTCCCTCTACAGAGCTCTGGTGGATCTCTAGAGACTTAAAGGGTTTTTCGGCTGTCCCCAGAGGAGAACTCTTTGAAGAACCCTTTTTAGTTGCAGGCCGAACCCTTTTGGTTCAGAGGTAGAACCCTTTTGAGTTCCATGTAGAACCCTTTCTACAGAGGGGTCTACTTGGAACTCCAAAGGGTTCTACCTGGAATCAAAAAGGGTTGTCCTATGGGGACAGCCGTATCATCCCTTTGGAATCCTTTTCTCCCCTAACAGTGTTTGATGAAGAAAATCTCAAATCTGTCCTCATCTCGGCTGAGCTAGCTGATGGCCTTGTTAGACGGGGTACTTAACGGACTCTCGTGGTTTTATATCACGTCATTGCTTCATTATCAAGTGTTGACTGATTGCTGATTCCTGAAAGGCCATAGTTGAATGGGAATCTACTTCAAAACTGAACAAGCTACTAAAATGCAGGTAGATGGGAGACACTTGATAGAAATCCTTGATAGTAAAAGCAATAGTTGATCGAGTTGTGAACATCCAGATGCATAGCACCAGACTAACGCTCATTATAAACTGGGCGGTTCTAGCCCTGAATGCTGATTGGCTGACAGCCACTGTACATCCGACCGTATACCATGGGAATGACAAAACATGTATTTTTACTGCTCTAATTATATTGGTAACCAGTTTATAATAGCAATAAGATACCTCGGCGGTTTATGGTGTATGGCCAATATACCACGGCTAAGGGCTATATCCAGGCTCTCAGCGTTGCGTTGGCAATAAGAACAGCCCTTGGCCGTGGTATATTGGCCGTATACCACACCCCCTCGGGCCTTATTGCTTAAGTATATCATGGCTGAGCTTTCAAAGGTCAAACAACCTTCTTCAAAGCACCACAGATCCAAGGATTGTTGGATAGGGCACAGTAATACAATAGTGTTGTGGGACATTAGTGGGAGTGGGACAATGACACATTAGTGGAGTAGTGAATGGTCTACAGGGGATAGGTAGGAAAGGTCAGTGTGACAGAGATGGCTCCACCTCCGATACAAGGACATAGTGGACACACACACACACACACACACACACACACACACACACACACACACACACACACACACACACACACACACACACACACACACACACACACACACACACACACACACACACACACACACACACACACACACACACACACACACACACACACACACACACACACACACACACACACACACACACACACACACAGGAGTGTCAGGGCTGTGAGCCAGGCAGGAAGAGATAGCCCTACTACTCAATTGTAGCCAGAGGCTTACCTGGAGCTGTGGGAATAGGAGAGAGAGAGAGAACAGTTGAAGGTCTCCACATCTATCCTCCTTGCTTCCTTTATCTTCCTCCTCCACTCTCTCTTGTTCTCAGTCACCTACATGTCTCTCTCTCTCTCTCTCTCTCTCTCTCTCTCTCTCCCTCCCTCTCTCTCTCTCTCTCTCCCTCTCTCTCGCTCTCTTTCCCTCTGTCAGCTGTGAGCTCCCAAACCCCACTTTTCATTTTCCTCTCTTCATTCCGTTTCATATCAAAATCAATACTTAGATTCTTAGATTTCTCCCTGCAATATTTTTCCGTTGTGGGCTGAACAACTTCAATGCAGTTGAGTCTCTGCTCTCCCTGGAGTGGGTCTGGGGCTTTCAAAGGGCTGACTGCAACTGAATGTCAATAGTATTGAGTGGGCAACAACCACCCAACCAATCTATTTATCTATTTTCCAAGTGGAAAATAATTGACTTCTTTATAGAGGCAATGCATCATCCTTCAGCTTTATTTTTTGTATAAATAAGTAATAAACACACACACACACACACACACACACACACACACACACACACACACACACACACACACACACACACACACACACACACACACACACACACACACACACACACACACACACACACACACACACACTGTGAGGACTGCGAGGACTGTGAGGACTGTGAGGACTGTGAGGACTGTGAGGGGACCCATATCCCCTGGCTGGGTTCTAGAAGCATTAATAGTTGTAGCTAGTCATTTGCATGTAGAATGGAGCTAATAAAGGCTGCTTAGAGAATACTTTGTCCCATCAGCCCTGGTTACGCTCCCTTCTCAGGTGTGTCTCCAAATAATATGCTTTTATAGCTGTGGGGAAACACGCATAACTTTACATCACTCAGTCGCTGGCACACATACACATGCCCCACCCACCCAGTCCCACTCATAACATAAGCACTGTATGAATATGTACTGTATAATTGCCCCAATGCAGTGGTAATGATGGAGAAGATGGAGGCAAAATATTGGGGGTGAGGGGGGTGTTGCATGTCTTTCATCAAAGAGAATTAACGTCTCATAATGGAGGCAAAAGGCACCCTTGGGCAGAAGAGAGAGAGAAGGAGAAAAAAAGAGAGAGAGAGGGGAATATTGAAAGGGGAGTTTTAGCTGGGGAGGTCGTGGCTGGTCCAATCAACTTGTCAAAAAGGTCTGATTAAATTCGAAATGAGATGGTCATTAAGAGGGAAACGGAGGAAATAGCTGCTGCCTTGATTCCCATAACCCAAGCCAGACCAAGGACACTCACTGTGGCCCCTTAGGACCAGGGATCCCACACTGTACACTGCTAGCTGCCCAGTGACGCAAGCCTACCAGACGAGCTAATTGCCTTCTATGCTCGCTTTGAGCCAAGCAACACTGAACCATGCATGAGAGCACCAGCTCTTCCATATGTCTGTGTGATCACGCTGTCCGTAGATGATGTGAGTAAGACGTTTAAACAGGTTAACATCCACAAGGCTGCAGGGCCAGACAGACTACCAGGACATGCACTCAAGAGCGTGCCCGGATCAGCTGGCAAGTGTACTCCCTGACCCAGTCTGTAATACCTACATGTTTCTAGCAGACCACCATAGTCTCTGTGCCCAAGAACGCCAAGGTAACCTGTCTAAATGACTAGTGCCCCGTACGCGTCCTGACACAATCTCTATTGTCATTTCTTACTTGGACAAAAGGAGCACCTAAGTAAGAATGCTGCTGATTGACAGCTCAGCGTCTAACAGGATAGTGCCTTCCAAGCTCATCACTAAGCTAAGGACCCTGGGACTGAACACCTCCCTCTGCAACTGATGATGAGACAACCTATAGGGAGGAGGTCAGAGACCTGACAGTGTGGTGCCAGGACAACAACCTCTCCCTCTGTGTCAGCAAGACAAAGGAGCTGATTATGGACTACAGGAAACGGCGGGCCGAGCACGCTCCCATTAACATTGATGGGGTTGTAGTGGATTCTGACTGGCTGCATCACTGCCTGGTATGGGTAGTGTGTATGGCCCAATACATCACCGGGGCCAAGCTTACTGCCAACCAAGGCCTATATACTAGGTGGTGTCAGAGGAAGGCCCTAACAATTCTATCAAACTCCAGCCACCCAAGTCATAGACTGCTCCCTCTACTACCGCACGGCAAGTGGTACCGATGCACCAAGTCTGAAACAAATAGGACCCTGAGCAGCTTCTACCCCCAAGCCATAAGACTGCTAAATAGTTAGGTGAATCTGCATTGCTATTTATTTTTTTACTCATCACAAACGCTGCTGCTACCGTTTACTCTGTCACTCTACTCTTAGTTATATGTACAAATCTACCTCAATGACCTTACACCCCTGTCCTTTCTCTCCACATTGTTGGGAAGGGCCTGTAAATAAGCATTTTACTGTATAGGCACAGAAGAGCGATAAAGAGCAGACAGTGGTAGGCCTGAAACAGTGGGTATCTAACACACAGCAGTGTTGTATTACATCCAACATCCTTCATCCTCCCACTCAGTGTACTGTCTGTATGTTCTAGATCAGGTATATTCAACTCTGACCCTACGAGGTCCGGAGCCTGCTGGTTTTCTGTTCTACCTAATATTTAATTGCACACACCTGGTGTCCCAAGTCTAAATCAGCCCCTGATTAGAGGGGAACTTGGGAGAAAAAAAATGCATTGGATATGACTTTGACGTCCAGAGTTGAGTTTGAGGGTTCTAGATATTCCACATATTCAGCCTCACTGATGCTCTTCCCCTGACTGCGTTTTCAGCCTCTGCCTCTGTAACCTCTCCTCCTTCCCAGCCCTCTTCCTCCTCTCCTCCCCAACCATCTCTCCCTCCTCGTTGGCAGATGTAAAGTGATAATCTGAAGGGTGAGAAAAGCCCTGTTAGTAATCCCCCTACTCTTGCTGTCTGTTCTCGTGGGAGCCCTCTCTGCATCAGCATAATCAAATCAAGTTTCAAATGTACTTATATAGCCCTTCTTACATCAGCTGATATCTCAAAGTGCTGTACAGAAACCCAGCCTAAAACCCCAAACAATAGACAACGGTCTATTGATTTATTGGCAAACTCCACGTCATCTATTTATCCCCTCAACCAGCACAGAAGAAAGTAGGACAAATGCAATCTTCATTTAATGAATTAAACTGTCTGTGTTTGTATGGCATGTTGACTGGGACAAAGATCTCTCACACGTTTCGACTGCATGGCCTTCGTCAGCGGTTGAAGAGTACGCAAATGGATTGGAAATGACAACACAATGCATAAATCAGGAGGTTGCTATTACTACGTGTCATTTGTGTCAGTAAACCTAAGGCCAACCTCACTCATCACTTGTTATTTTATATCTTTTAAAGAGCTACGTTGGAATTCACTAAAGGGACTTTATATTTGACTAAAGTGGGTTGCAGAGTTGAGAGTCACCCCCACTGGCAAAATACCGCTTTCCGGCTCAGGAGGAGTTAATTGTGAGTTTTAACTTAAGTGAACATTTAATACAGCCATTTTATTTCAACCCCAGGCTACATCGGAGACGGGAGGATTAGTATTAAAGTGATTTTGATTAAAGTGTTTGGTTAAAAAGAAAAGGAGAGGCGCTCGCTGCCTGTTGGATATCCTTCCTGTGTGAATCAGTGGCACCTCCCAAATGGCACTCTTTTCCCTTAATAGTGTGCTACTTTTGACCTGATATGATCTGATTGGCTGATATGGACTTACTGTAATTAGGTGGGCTGCTCAGAGGCAAGGAACGAAAGGATGAATGAAGGAATGAGTAACGTCATTGTTGCATTTGTTTGGTTGTTGCTGTTGAGATGAGATGAGATAGAACACACTCAACTCGGTTGGTTTCAAAGGACACATTTTTCCAGGAAAACAACTTCTGATTACACGATAATCCGGGAAAACAGTTTGTGAAATTAGTGATGCAGTGTTTGTTACACAAATCTCTCCAGCGTTGCAGTTCTTGACATACTCAAACCGGTGCACCTGGCACCTACTACCATATCCCGATCAGAAGCACTTCAATCTTTTGTCTTGCCCATTCACCCTCTGAATGACACACATACCTTCTTTGACCTGTCTCCCCTACATCTACTGATTGAAGTGAATTTAACAAGTGACATCAATAAGGCATCCTAGCTTTCACCTGGATTCAGCTGGTCAGTCTATGTCATGGAAAGAGCAGGTGTTCCTAATGTCTTTGGAACTCATTGTAAAGTACCAGTCAAATGTTTGGACACACCTTCTCATCCAGGGGTTTTTCTTTATTTTGACTAGTTTCTACATTGTAGATTAATAGTGAAAACATCAGAACTATGAAATCATGTAGTAACCAAAAAAGTGTTAAACAAATCTAAATATATTTTAGATTTTAGATTATTCAAAGTAGCAACCCTTTGCCTTGATGACAGCTTTGCACACTCTTGGCATTCTCTCAACCAGCTTCATGAGGTAGTGGAATGGAATGCATTTCAATTAACATGCGTGCCTTGTTAGAAGTTAATTTTGCGGAATTTCTTTCTCAAACAGAAAAAGCTCTTTTGAATATTCTAAACATACAATATCTGGCCTGAGAGCCCACCTCGTAGTGTATCTTCCACCACCCGTTTGTTGAAGTGAAGCAGTGCATGTTGGGCTGTGAGGCAGTTCGTTGTCATATTTCTCTTTGTTTCTTCCGAGCGCCGTCACATTAACACTTAATTTTTTTCTGTAATTATAGTGGTGTAGCTGTGTGGCTACGCGCCACTACCCTGGCTCCTTCCCTCCATCCATCCCTCCCTCCCTGCCCCCCCATCCCAGCACTCAGCCCTCCCTGCTCCACTGCACTCCACTACTGGCTGCCAATTAACAAAGCAATCAGCTCACTGGGCAATGGAAATGCATTGAATGTAAATATTTGATGTGGGCTATCTTTATGGACGCTCAGTGATATTGCCCCATATGGACACAAGCATACATGTGATGGTACACACATAGAGACACGGACACACAGAGGCACACAGACAGACACTCAGGCACACACACACACACACACACACACACACACACATACACAAGTTAAGTTGGCACTCAGTTAAGATGCGGCTGTCTGAACTACTTTAGGATACTTTCAGAACTCCTTTCTAAGTGTTTTCATGGTGTGGCACATTTAGTCTGCCGCATTTGATAGAAGGTTACAGATTGACGTGTTGAATTGATCAAGGTAATGTGAAATTTGACAGGGCACAAATGTTATGTTTTGAAAAGCTTTGATGTCGAGGGGTGCTTAAAAGTAGACGCTCACGTTGTAACGGCAGCAACCTGTCTGACCTTTTCTCTCTCCTGTTGTCTGATCTTTATCCTGTCAATACCGTCACATCTCTGTCTCTACACCATACCCACAGTGTGCTGAGACAGAATGGAGTCTCAAATCAACCCTAGTCTAATGTTAAGACTATACAGAATTCACTAACGTCACTGGGCTCGAACCACCCAGTTTATAATGAGTATTAGTGCCGCTCTTTGAGATGATTACACACAGTCACTCAACACGTGAGCCTTTGCCTCAACAGTTCCTCCAGGGATAAGTTGTATGTCCTACTCTTCCCTCTCCCCAACTCCCCTCTTGCCTTTAGATACCCGACAGTTGTATGCACACAGCAGTCGTGCCCTCATATACCCCAGTGCCTATGGTGGTGTGCATTTCCCTGCTGAGCCCGGCCTCCGTCTGTCTGAAGCATTACTAAACCAATTCATCACCCTGTCAATCACTCAATCAGCATCCCGCTATCTCTCCTTCACTCCTTCTCCTCTTTCACTCCTTCATCTTGTCAACTGCTCTCATCATCTAAGACCCCTGCTGAGACTACCAGCACAAGACAGACGGGATTCTGATGGATTTAAGAATGACGGAGGGAGGGAGGGAGGGAGGGAGGGAGGGGAGGGAGGGAGGGAGGGAGGGAGGGAGGGAGGGAGGGAGGGAGGGAGGGTGTGACATGCATTGATGTGGAAATTGTTTCTGAAATGTTACAAAGACCAAGAGAAGGGCAAGATGGGGAGAGAGTTTTTGGGATGGGAGATTGATGGTTTTGGGGATGCTGTTTGGATCGTACAGTTTTTTTGGTTTGGTTTTGTGCGTCATGATGTCAGGATCAGGGTGGAGTAGTTGTTGTCATGACGTTGTCTGTAAGCAGCAGAATGTACCTGTCAGTTTGGGTCAATGCAAACAGCGTGTTTTGTGTCTGACTTGTCAGACCCCTTTGTCTATTTTCTGTGGCTTGTTGGACATGTCAGTGTCACTTTGTTTTCCTACTAAAATAAAGAGTAATATTGCTATGAAACAGGTAAGTGTTGGATTCTCTCACACCCAACACAGGAGAACACATACTCCAACGTAGCCAACACAGGAGAACACATACTCCAATGTAGCCAACACAGGAGAACACATACTCCAACGTAGCCAACACAGGAGAACACATACTCCAACGTAGCCAACACAGGAGAACACATACTCCAACGTAGCCAACACAGAAGAACACATACTCCAACGTAGCCAACACAGGAGAACACATACTCCAACGTAGCCAACACAGAAGAACACATACTCCAACGTAGCCAACACAGGAGAACACATACTCCAACGTAGCCAACACAGGAGAACACATACTCCAACGTAGCCAACACAGAAGAACAACAACATA